>NC_136974.1:29413188-29450688 GCF_032717465.1 Coenobita brevimanus
CAGAGCGAAGGACTAAAACCTGCCTTCATTACCTCGCCTGGACGGAGTCAGACGAGATATTGATTTTGGTCGTTTCTTTATTTGTTTGTTTGTTTGTTTGTTGGCAACATTATGGAAAAAATGGCTGGATGAAATTACATGAAACTCTCAGGATATGTGGACTGGGCACTGGTTCCCCCAAAATGATTAAATTGTGGTGGTAATTGAGCGACCTTGCAACGTCAAAATCAATGTCACGGATTTTCAGAGGGCTATATCTTGAAAAGTTGAAGATAAAGATATTTACTATTGGAACATACAGGAACTCGTAATATGGGCTTTCATTTGGCCCGAAGACCTTTGACTTTGGTCTTGAAAGGTCAGACTCAAGGTTACGGCTATTTATGGGGCTATAACTCGAAATTGGTTGAAGATAGCTATTATCAACATACAGGAAGTCTGATAAGGGCTTTCATTTGGCAGCATGACCTTTGACCTAGAGTGAGCTTGAAAGGTCAAATGCAAGACCACGGACTTTCAGAGGGCGTAACCTGAAAACATTTGTGCCATTACCTTAGACTTTAATTGTACACTGACACTAAACGCCAGAAATGAGACTCAATTTAACAGCAATAAAATAACTGCTGTCGGGCGAGGTTTGTTGGGTCTGGCACCACTTGTTAACTTTTATATTATCACTCAACGATTTTGTTTTTTTTCATTTAAGGGCAGGCTTCGTTGTAAATATTAAGACTGCGAAATAGGTACAAGTGAAGCTGTAGAATATTTGTAGTAATGTATCAAGAGCATTAGTGTAGCCATCTTGCTGTTCTAAATGGGATGCCTTGACTTCAGAAATGAAAAAAAAAAAGGAGAATCATCATCATCATCATCATCATCATCAATATTATTATCATTATCATCATCATCATCATTATTATCATTATCATCATCATCATCATCATATTGGAAAACACAGAAAGGAGACCTAGCTTACATCATCATCATCATCATCATCATCATCATCATCATCATAACGGAAAGCACAGAAAGGCTAACTAGCTTACATCACCACCACCACCACCACCACCATCATCATCATCATCATCATCATCATCATCATCATCATCATCATATTGGAAAACACAGAAAGGATAACTAGCTTACATCACCACCACCACCACCACCACCATCATCATCATCATCATCATCATCATCATCATCATCATCATATTGGAAAACACAGAAAGGATAACTAGCTTACATCATCACCACCACCACCACCATCATCATCATCATCATCATCATCATCATCATCATCATCATCATCATCATCATCATCATATTGGAAAACACAGAAAGGCTAACTAGCTTACATCATCACCACCACCACCACCACCATCATCATCATCATCATCATCATCATCATATTGGAAAACACAGAAAGGATAACTAGCTTACATCATCACCACCACCACCACCACCATCATCATCATCATCATCATCATCATCATCATCATCATCATCATCATCATATTGGAAAACACAGAAAGGATAACTAGCTTACATCATCACCACCACCACCATCATCCTCATCATCATCATCATCATCATCATCATCGCAGTATTATAAAAACAGCTTTGCAGAGGTAAAGTGTGCAGAACAGGCTATCATTCTATACACCTACTCAGATGCTGACTATATACAGGTGTGTGTGTGTGTGTGTGTGTGTGTGTGTGTGAGAGAGAGAGAGAGAGAGAGAGAGAGAGAGTGAGAGAGAGACAAAAGCAGTGAAAAGAAAGAGCAAAAGATGAAAAGAGCCGATTCAACTTCCCACACACAGCTCTTCTACACCGGATGGTATCAAAGGGTTTTATTTTTATCAGCTCTCCTTGGGTTATTTTCGTCAAAGCTCCACGCGTCATTGATCTCCTTAACCTCTCTTTCTCTCTTTCTCTCTCTCTCTCTCTCTCTCTCTCTCTCTCTCTCTCTCTCTCTCTCTCTCTCTCTCTCTCTCTCTCTCCTTGTTATTATATTATTATTATTAATTTAATATGATGATGATGATGATTACTACTATTATTATTATTTTTATTATTATTTTTATTATTATTATTAATATTAATTTTCATTTTATCTCTTTGCTTGTGTTCCTCACCCATTTCGGCGGACATGCAGCACCTGTTTGTATACACATTCTCTTCCCCTTACTGTCCAGTTCTCAATTGCCAGAGTATTCTCAGCTTTCATATGCATAGCTGGTCAACCCTGGAACTGTATGCCGTATTCTGTTTTTCACTCTGCATATGAATATTTTTTTTTTTACGTTATTGTGTCCTGGCATCTCGAACTGAATGGGCATTAAATTTGGTTTCCCTTTCAGTTCTGTTTGGAAAGAGCAAATGACTGCATACCCTCATGTTTGTTTTTTCCTTAATACCAATAACAACAACAACAACAACAATAATAATAATAATAATAATAATAATAATAATAATAATAATAATGGTAATAATAATCTATATGTCTATCTATTGCCAGACGCCATAATCCCGTAAGGGGTGACCATTTGACTTTGAGTTATTTGTTTTACGGGGAGGGGCACTAACCCTCCACCAACCCACTTGTTCACACGTAGGGAGCACGTATGGTTTGGTTATACGGTTACGACCCAGCGTTGTAAATGGTTTCTTGGCTTACAGGAAACCATTTGGCTTGTCACTCAATGTAAAACCACCTGTAAAGGAAAGAAAAGGAATAAGAAGTGACAGAAATGATGGGAGAAATAGGAGGAGAGGAGGGCAGGCACAGAAGAAGAATGATAAATGCTAAGGAAAGGGTAGGCCGCACTACATCAAGTGAGCGGATGATGGTCGTCACCACCCACCACTATAATAATAATAATAATAATAATAATATGTAAACGATATATATATATATATATATATATATATATATATATATATATATATATATATATATATATATATATATATACAGTAGCGGACCGGCCCGGTAAAGCCAGGGATCTCCGCATTAAAAAAATTACTGAATGCAGCTTTATTGTAACAAACAGTGGTATAAAAATCAAAGTTAAAGGCCTTCATTAACAACAACAGCAACACCCTCAGTAATACTAATAATACTAATACTAATACTAATAATAATAATAATAAATAGTAGTAGCAATAGCAATAGTTGTAGTACTAGTAGTACAGTAGTAGTAATAAAATCCCACTATCATAAATGGAGTCGGCAGAATGCATGGAAAGGAAATCCAAAATCAGATCTTTATCACCATTTTCATTGTCATCGCACTCACTATATTTAAATTAATCTGTTCATTCCGGTGATGTCTTTTCCTATTTCATTTTTGCTCTCTCCTTGCAACTTTATATAACATAGGAAGACTGTTTTTTTTTTTTTTTTATGTGAGGAAGAAGGAACCAAAGGCAATGAGCCCGCAAAACTGTTCCTTCCAAGAGAAAAACAATATACAAGAGAGACCCAAATTCAAGATCCATTCATTTCGAGATGCCTGGACATACTGCGTTTGAAAGACTATAGATCATAGGAAGTAGGAAATACAGACAGAGGGAGACAGTTCCAGAGTTGACCTGTTGCATAAATGAAGGACTGGGAGTAACGGTTAACTCTTGCATTAGAGAGTTGGACAGAAAAGGGGTGAGAGTTTGCTGCTAGACGAGTGCTACACGCCCGTCGTAGAAGTGGAGGAATGCATGCAGACAGTTAAGAGGAACGGTGACCATTGAAGTAGCGATAGAAAAGAGATAAAGATGCAACATTGCGGCGAAGAGACAGAGGTTGAAGGGAGTCAGTAAGAGGGGGAGAGTTAATGAGACGAAAAGCCTTTGACTCCACCCTATTGAGAAGAGCTGTATGTGGGGAGCCTTCCCACACATGAGAGTTGTACTCCCCACAGGGGCGGATAAAACCCCTGTATAGAGTCAACAATTGTGCAGGGGCAAAGAAGGAACGGAGTCGGCTTAGCACACCTAATCGCTTGGAAGCAGATTTTACAAGAGATGTAATATGATCTTTCCAAGACAAGTCCCGAGCAAATGAAACTCCAAGCATGTTCAACGATGATGTAGGATTAAGTTGAGTATTATTAAACATAAGTGGGTATACCTGTGGAAGATTTTGTCGGGTTGATAGGTGCAAAAACAACCAGATTATTTTTACCCCAGTCAGAGATATGAGCCAAGTCAGACATTAGGTGTGCCATAGCATCATCCCTTGCCTGTTGAAGAAACTTTTGAGATGGACGTTGTGGGAATCGAATGGAAAGGTGAAGGGTGGAGCGTATGAGTGGATAGGGTTAGGTAAACAGCTTAGAAGGTCATTGATGAATAAAAGGAAGAGAATTGGTGATAGGACAGAGCCCTGAGGAGCACCACTGTTAATAGATCTAGGAGAAGAACGATAGCCGTCTACCACAGCGGCTATAGAACGACCAGAAAGGAAGCTAGAGATGAAGGCACAGATAGAAGGATAGAAACCGTAAGAGGGCAGTTTGGAAATTAAAGATTTATGCCAGACTCGATCGAAAGCCTTTGAGATGTCAAGTGCAATGGCAAAGCTTTCGCTAAAGTCTCGAAAGGAGGATGACCAGGAGTCTGAAAGGTAGGTGAGAAGATCGCCTGTGGAGCGTCCCTGACGGAACCCGTACTGACGATCGGAAAGAAGGTTGTGATAGGAAAGATGCTTTAAAATTTTTCTATTAAGAATAGACTCAAAAACTTTTGAGATACAGGATGTTAAAGCAATTGGACGATAGTTAGAGGGTTGAGAATGGTCACCCTTCTTTGGGACTGGCTGAATGAGAGCAAGCTTCCAGCAAGAAGGAAAGGTACAAGTTGATAGACAAAGGCGAAAGAGTTTGCCTAGGCAGGGTGTAAGCACAGAAGCACAGTTCTTGAGAACAACAGGAGGGACTCCATCAGGCCCATATGCCTTATTAGTACTGAGGCCAGCAATGGCAGAAAATACATCAGCTGAAGAAATTTTAATGTTAGCCATGAGGAAGTCAGAGGGGGGAAGTGATGGAGGAACAGCACCGGAATCGTCTAAGGTGGAAATGGAGGAGAAAGTCTGAGCGAAGAGATCTGCTTTATCAGTAGAAGAAATAGCTACAGAGCCATCAGAGTAGAAAAGAGGAGGGAAGGATGATGAGGTAAAGTTGTTAGAAAGGTTTTTGGCAAGGTGCCAGAAGGAGCGGGAAGAGTTCGAGTTAGAGAGTTGAGAGCATTTTGTACGGATGAAATTATTTTTAGCAGAGCGAAGAACAGACTTAGCACGATTCCGGGCAGAAACGTATAAAAGATGTGATTCAGGGGTGGGTTGGCTCCGGTACCTTTTATAGGCCCTCTCCTTGTTGCGGACAGCATTAGAACAAGCGTGATTAAACCAAGGCTTTCGTGCATTAGTCAAAGGATATGAGAAAGGAATGTAGTAGTAAAGAGAGAGAGAGAGAGAGAGAGACTGAAGAGGTGAACGTGCCTTAAGGATAAATTAACTGGGGTGAAAGGCGTGTGTGATAGTGGCCTCCTAAGACCACGAGTACACACCCCGATCAGTGTGTAAACGTGGCAAGATGGGACCGTAGAGTTATATGGGGGTTAGTGTGGTGTGTGTGTGTGTGTGTGTGTGTGTGTGTGTGAGAGAGAGAGAGAGAGAGAGAGAGAGAGAGAGGAACACTGATAATTCTTACTGATAATTTGAAAACATATTAATCCTATTCATCTTCCTTCTCCTCCTACCCTCTCTCTCTCTCTCTCTCTCTCTCTCTCTCTCTCTCTCTCTCTCTCTCTCTCTCTCTCTCTCTCTCTCTCTCATTTCTTTCTTATCTTCCCTCTCCTCTTCCCTTCTGAATTATTGTCTCTTTTCGCCTTATCAGGGTCTCTCTCTCTCTCTTTGCTCTCTTCCATATTCCCTTCTTCCTTACTCTCTATTTCTCTTTTTTCTCTTATTTATTTTCTTGATTTTGCGTTATCATTTTCTTCCCTTCCTCCAGTGTTTCCGTTTTCTTTCAGGGGTACGTACCTCTCTCTCTCTCTCTCTCTCTCATTTTACTATCCCTTTCCTCCTGTCATCCCTCCCCTCCCAGCTCTCCTCCTTTCATCCCTTCCTCCCCCTCTCAATCTTTCATCCCTTCTCACCTTCCCTCACCCTTTCTCTTTCTCTCCCCTCCCCGCTCCCCTCCTCTCTCCCCTCCCTCTGCTCGTTCGTCTCATTGTTATGCATTGAATTTCTCCCCTTTTCTCCCCTTTTCTCCCCTTTCCACCCCCTATCCACCCCTTTTCGCCACCCGGACAGTCTAACAGATGAAGACTCCCTCTGCACACCTGTCACGCAGAAAGGACACCAACACCATAAACGGAGAGTAGAGAGGATGAAGAGGACGTAGGAAGAGAAGGAGAGATAAAGAGAGAAGAGGAAGGGGAAGAAGGAGAAATAAAGAGGGAAGAGGAAGGGGAAGAGGGAGAGGTAAAGAGGGAAGAGGAATGGGGAGAAAAGATGAATTAGGAAGGGGATGAAAGGTAGTCTCACGCGGAAATGACACCGGAACACTGAGTTGAGAGGATGATGAAGAGGAAGGAGGAGAAGGAGAGATAAAGAGGGAGGAGGAATGGGGAGAAGGAGAGGTAAAAAAGGAAGAGGAATGGGGAGAAGGAGAGATGAGGGGGGAAGAGGAATGGGAAGACTGAGAGTTAAAGAGAGAAGAGGAGGGGGAGGAGAGATAAAGAGGGAAGAGGAGGGGGGAGAAGGAGAGATAAAGAGGGAAGAGGAAGGGGGAGAAGGAGAGATAAAGAGGGAAGAGAAAGGGGAGAAGGAGAGATAAAGAGGGTAGAGGAGTGGGGAGAAGGAGAGATAAAGAGGGAAGAGGAGGGGGGAGAAGGAGAGATAAAGAGTGAAGAGGAAGGGGAAGAGTAAAGAGGGAAGAGGAATGGGAAGGAGGGGAGAAAAAGAAGGATGAGGGATGGGGAGAAGGAGAGATAAAGAGGGAAGAGGAATGGGGAGAAGGAGAGATAAAGAGGGAAGAAGAATGGGGAGAAGGAGAGATAAAGAGGGAAGAGGAATGGGGAGAAGGAGAGATAAAGAGGGAAGAGGAATGGGGAGAAGGAGAGATAAAGAGGGAAGAGGAGTGGGGAGAAGGAGAGATAAAGAGAGAAGAGGAGTGGGGAGAAGGAGAGATAAAGAGGGTAGAGGAGAGGGGAGAAAGAGGGAAGAGGAATGGGGAGAAGAAAAGATGTATAAGGAAGAGGAAGAAGGGTAATGTTGCGCAAAAGTGACACCACCACAATAAACAGTGAGTAGAGAAGATGAAGAAGAAGGGAGGAGTAGAAGAAGAGATAGAGAAGAAAGAGGAAGGGGCAGAAGAGATAGAAGGAGGGGAATAAAAGGAAGGCCAAGAAGAAGAAATACAGTGAGTAATGATCGGTACCACCACACATTGCCACACAAAATAACACGACACCATAAACAGTAAAGAGGAAGGAAGGAGGAGATGAATTAGAGAGGAGAAATGATGAATAAAGAATAGGAAAGGATGAAGAGGAAGGAGAGTGAAGATGAATTAGAGAGGAGAAACGATGAACAAAGAGGAGGAAAGGATGAAGAGAAATGTGAGAGAAGATGAATTAGAGAGGAGAAACGATGAACAAAGTGGAGGAAAGGATGAAGAGAAAGGAGAGGGAAGATGAATTAGGGAGGACAAAAAGAATGAATAAAGAAGAGGAAAGGATGAAGAGGAAGGAAAGAGGAGATGAATCAGGGAGGAGGAGAAATGATGTATAAAGATGAGGATAGGATGAAGAGGAAGGAGAAGGAAGATGAATTAAGGAGGAGGAGAAAGGAAGAATCAAGAAGAGGAGGGAGTGACGAAGAGTAAAGATAAGGAAAGAACCAATGAACAGCGCCATAACATAAACAGTGAGTAGAGAAGATGAAGAAGAAGGGAGGAGTAGAAGAAGAGATAGAGAGGAAAGAGGAAGGGGGAGAAGAGATAGAAGGAGGGGAATAAAAGGAAGGCCAAGAAGAAGGCATAAAGTGGGTAATGATCGGTACCACCACACATTGCCACACAAAATGACACAACATCATAAACAATAAAGAGGAAGGAAGGAGGAGATGAATTAGAGAGGAGAAATGATGAATAAAGAATAGGAAAGGATGAAGAGGAAGGAGAGTGAAGATGAATTAGAGAGGAGAAACGATGAACAAAGAGGAGGAAAGGATGAAGAGAAATGTGAGAGAAGATGAATTAGAGAGGAGAAACGATGAACAAAGTGGAGGAAAGGATGAAGAGAAAGGAGAGGGAAGATGAATTAGGGAGGACAAAAAGAATGAATAAAGAAGAGGAAAGGATGAAGAGGAAGGAAAGAGGAGATGAATCAGGGAGGAGGAGAAATGATGTATAAAGATGAGGATAGGATGAAGAGGAAGGAGAAGGAAGATGAATTAAGGAGGAGGAGAAAGGAAGAATCAAGAAGAGGAGGGAGTGACGAAGAGTAAAGATAAGGAAAGAACCAATGAACAGTGCCATAAAATAAAGCCAGACAAAAATGACACCAGTTGCATTAAGAGTTAGTAGGAAGGATAAAGAGGGAGGAGGAGAGAGAGAGGAAGAAGCGATGAATGGGGAGGATGAGGAGAGGAAGGAAAAGAAGGGAATCAGTAAGGACACAACATAAAAATGATACCTTGAGCATAAACAGTAAGGAGAAGGATGGAGAGGAAGGAGGAGGGGATGAGGAAGAAGGGATGAGTGGGTTAGGGGAAGGAGGAGAAGGAGGGGTGAATAGGGAAGAGGAAGGAGGGGAATAAAACGAAGGAGAATAAGAGGGAACAAGTTATAATGAGTAATGACCAGTACCACAACACACAGCCACACAAAAATAATACCAAGACCAAAACCAGAGAGTGAGAGAGAGAGAGAGAGAGAGAGAAGAAGAAGAAGAAAAAGAAGAAGGAGGAGGAGGAAAGGAAGAAAAAGAAGCGCCACAACACGGCCACACAAAAATGACACCATCAGCATCAACACTGAATAGGAAAAATGAATGAGGAGGAGGAGACAAGGGACGCGATGGATAGGGAAGAGGAATGGAATAGAAGAGAAAGGAGAGGAAGAGATGAACAGGGAAGAGGAAGAAGGGAAGAATAAGAAGAAGAGGGAGGAGAAGAAAAGGAGAGAATGAAGGAATAAAATATAATGACTAATAGAACAATGCCACAACACAGAGCCACAAGAAAATGACACCAGTACCATAAACAGTGAGCAGGAAGGATGAAGAAGGAAAAGGAAGGAGGAAGAGGAAAGGAAAAAGAGGAAAAAAGAAAATGGGCAACAAATAATTAATAAAGAACACCCTGGAAAAATGCCTTAAATAGGAAAATGTCAAATAAAGAGGAAGGAGAGGCGAGGAGAAGGGGACAGGCAGAGGAGGCAAAGGAAGAATTACACGTAGATGGAAGGGGAATATTGAGGAATACAATAAATTTAAAGAGTAGAGGACGGAGAAGAGGCAGGGTAAATAAGTATCGAGGGGAGAAGAAATACAAAAGGAGAGGAAGAGGTAATTGGTTGAACAAGGAACAAGAAGAAGAAGAAGAGAATGAACGAGAGACAAGAAGAGATGAGTGTTGAAGAAGAAGAAATATTAATGGGGAATAAGCAGCAAGGGGAAGAGAAGGAGGAATGAACCAAGAAGTGGAAAAGGAAAAATGGGTAACATGGGATGAAGAGAAAGAGAAAGAAGACAACAGAGGGCAAACAGGAAGCAGGAAGAGAAGAAGGAAGAACAGTAGAAACAAGGAAGAGGAGGTAAAGAGGGGAGAGAAAAAAAATGAAAAGAAAGAGAGGAAGAATAAGAAGTGAAATAAGCGAATAATCATGAGTCATAATAAACCCCTTCAAGCCTATGACGTACTTTAGTTTATATTCTCGCTACCACCAGACGATTTTATTCATCAGGACCGACCGATCAGTGGAGGGGATAAAAATGAAGGCTGCATCCAACCCCACCAGTGTGAAAAAAAAGCCTCCTCAGAGCTGAATAAAATCGTCTTGGAGTCGTCGAAATGAAATAGCAAGGAATAGCAGAAAATTTTCTGCAACAGAATATGTGATAAACAGGAGCGTAAGAAACGGTAACGGATAACGATTTTTGCCAACGGTATTTTAGGGTAACCGTCAACAGAAAACGAATTCAAACCGTCGCGTCAGTAACTCAGAGAGAGAGAGAGAGAGAGAGAGAGAGAGAGAGAGAGAGAGAGAATAACCCTTAAAAAAAAAAAAATACAGTAGATATATAACATAATTTGGGCTGACAACCCCAAAAAAATGTACACGAAAAAAAAAAAAAATCGTGTGTATGTATATTTATTCTCTCGCTTCCCATTAGTTCTGATTAAATTGCAAACCCAATTTTCCCGCGTATTTAAAAATGTGTTCAGGATGGGCTTAATCAGGCAGCCAATTAAATCTCGCCGTGGGGTAGGGATAGGCGGAGCTAGTGGAGTCCGGTCGTCTCATTGGTTCCTGAGTACTATGACGTCACTGGAAGGGAAATTATTGGCTTCTCATTGGGTATTTGGTTTATGACGTCACTGGAGGGTTTAATTGCTGGCTTCTCATTGGGTATTTGGTTTATGACGTCATTGAAAGGTTATTTACTGGCTTCTCATTGGTTATTTGGTTTATGACGTCATTGAAATGTTATTTACTGGCTTCTCATTGGTTATTTGGTTTATGATGTCATTGAAAGGTTATTTACTGGCTTCTCATTGGGTATTTGGTTTATGACGCCATTGAAAGGTTATTTACTGGCTTCTCATTGGGTATTTGGTTTATGTCGTTACTCGTAAGAAATTATTGATTTACTGGTTTTATGACGTTACGGGAAGGCAAGTTAGGGACGTCTCATTGGTTCCTTGGTATTATGACGTAAGAGGAAGGAACTTTGCAGATTTCTTCTTCGTCTGCTGGTATTTCAAATGCGCATGCTGGCGTGGGAAGGGCATTTACGGCCTTCTCATCGGTTTCTTGGAATGTAAAACAATATATTGCTAGCGAAGATAGTGTCTTAGCATTGGTCGCCTCGTATTCAAACCTATGACGTCATGGCAGGCAGAACTACAGACATCCCTTTGATCTCCCAACATTTCAAACTCACATGACGTCACGTCACAATAAGCCAAATTACGGACTTCTCGTTAGTTCCTTTTGTATTTTAAATACGCATGACGTCACAGGAAGCGAAATTACTAACTAAATAACTTCCCATTGGTCGCTTTTCATTTCATACACTGCTGACGTCATGGCAAGTCAAATTACGGACTTCTGATTGGCCGCCAGGCATCCCAAAGACTGATAACGTCGGCCATTTCCGTTATATCTATCTATATATCTATATGTATGTATATATGTATATATAATGCCAGGGCAATTTAAATGAGTTATTTAGAGTGATTGCCCCACGGGTTGATGTATATAAATAGCCTGACAGTTTTTGACGCGCTGATGCATATTACATATCAAAAAGTGCGCTTTTTTGTGGGGGGAGGGGGGGGATGAATATTTTCCTGGGTGCAGTGTTGGTGGCGGATTGCTGACGGTGCGAAAACGACCCAGGGACCCGTATTTATAACACTTCTTGTCTGGTGTATATCTGTATCCTCACTTACGATTACCAGACATTACACAACCTTCACTGCGATGCCAAGGACGTCTGTTATGCTTTATTTTTGCACCTCCTACAGCTTTACTCACCTTAGGAGGAGAGTCTTCAAACTGGAGGTCAGATACAGCCTTCATAAATAAAGTCCTTCATTACAAAGGTGCTCTCCATACCTGAATACGACCATGTGGTAGTTACAGTTACAGTATGTCGTTTTTAGGCTGAAAGGGTTAGTGTGTGTAAGAGTGTTTAACCTTTTATTCTAACTCTTACAATCACCGTTCACTTTACAATGAGACGAGTAAAGTTTATTTTAATACTTAATATTGTTAACGTGAAAGTTGTGTGTAAGATTTCTTGTTTATACATCAGCCAAACACATCATCGACCAGTTTCTTCTTCTTCTTCTTCTTCTACTTCATCATCATCATCATCATCATCATCATCATCATCTTCTTCTTCTTCTTCTTCTTCATCATCATCATCATCATCATCATCTTCTTCTTCTTCTTCTTCTTCATCATCATCATCATCATCATCATCATCATCATCATCATCTTCTTCTTCTTCTTCTTCTTCTTCTTCTTCATCATCATCATCATCATCATCATCATCATCATCATCATCATCATCATCATCATCATCATCATCATCATCATCTTCTTCTTCTTCTTCTTCTTCTTCTTCTTCATCATCATCATCATCATCTTCTTCTTCTTCTTCGTCTTCTTCTTCTTCTTCATCATCATCATCATCATCATCATCATCATCAACATCTTCTTCTTCTTCATAATCAGACCATTTTATATTCACTTTTGGAAGGACCCTCAGTGAAATGCTTTTGGTAAATTACAAGTAGTTCCTTCCGCCGCACGAAATCTATCGCCTGGGGACAGTAAGACCGAACTAGAGAAACTGCGAAATGTCTTGAACTTACGGGAATCCGGCTCTTTTAGTATGCCATTTTTTTTTTTTATAATTGGTATTGGAGTCGTAACACCTCTTCCTTAGCTATTCATTTTTCGTACTAAGCCATACTAGTCTGTTGTATGTTAATTATGCCTTACCAGTATTGACAAAATCGCCATCATATAAGTGTTACGAAGCCCCAAGAGTCAGGGAGAATACGGACATGTCTTTTCCCTACTACTGGGGAAAAAAAAAAAGTTACGAAATCTTAGTTCCGAATAATTCCTTGAAATTATGGACTTTTTTTTTTTTTCCAAGGAGCGACAAGAGACATGGCAGCTTCTAATCTCTCCTCTCCTTGTCTATCCTGTGTAGCGAATCGTAGAGGAAATTAATCTCATCGTGAATCCCAGACCCGGATTGACAAACACGCGCACGACTAGCTCTATGTAACCAGGATTTGTATTTTACAGGAAGGACAAGATATAAATGGGAAAATTCTGCGGTGTCCTTCCCTTGTCCTTCCCACACATGCAAATCTTAAGTCAGGAGAGAGAAGGATCATAAGTCTTTTTGTGATTCTCGGCCCAGATCGTTGCGAAAAGTGTTGGCCCTACTTTATATGCGGATGGGGGGTGGGGGAGAAAGAAAGAAAAAAAAAGGAAAAGGAAAAACAGCGTGGTGGTGGTTCTCGTCACGGTGTAATATTTTGGGGTGGCAGGTGTTGCAGGAGTTTTTTTATGTTTTATTTTTTATTTTTTTATTTTTTGCAATGTGGCGGGTGGAATATCCTTGTGCTGGTGGTGGTTGGGCTGTTACGTGAGAGGCAGTGTGTGTCTCCTCTTCTCTTCTCTCTAAAGCTACTTCATTAAACCCTTCATTCCCATAACTTTACGTATTTTGTATTTCATTTTTGCTTTACTTTCATTTATTATTTTCGAAGCTAAGGAAACCCCCCAGGGAATAAAGGAGTTTGGAATAATATCCTTTAACATCGTCAGTCGGTGGATGCAGTTTTTGTTATTTATTTTACCCCTAACTGACTCCAGGGAAATGCAATATACTCGGCTGAGGAGATCCGTCGGGGTCTATCTATCTATCTATAGCCCGACGCCCTAATCCCGCAAAGGGTGGCCGCAGACAAAACGCCTCCAAGTCACTCTGTCACCCACCATTTGACTCCCCTCCCCCCAACTCACCCCCCCTCCCTCATATACCTCTCAACTCCATCCCTCCACCTCATCCTCGGTCTACCCCTCCCTCTCCCTCCCTCCACCTCACCTACATACACCCTCTTAGTCAGTCTTTCATTCTCCATCCTCTCCACATGTCTAAACCACCTCAGTGTATTTCTCCTAATCTTTTCAACCACATCCACATCTACCCCACAACGTTCCTTCACTTCTTCATTCGTCATCCTGTCCCTCCATGTCACTCCACATGCTCCTCTCAAGTAACTCATTTCCACTGCTCTCACTCTTGACTTGTTCCCCTCTTGCAAGGTCCACGCCTCGCTTCCATACGTCAGGGTAGGGATCACAATACCATCATGCAGTGACTTCTTAACTTCCATACTCACCTCCCTATTTCTCATCACTGCTTTCAGTGTGCCAACAACCTTCTTCTTGTTCTTCTTCATCATCATCATCATCATCATCATCATCATCATCATCATCGGGGTGAAGGGCTTAATTTTTTCACTGCAATGACCTGTTTCTTCGTCTCTGGCCCTTCAGCAGAGGACCCGATGCAGCCTGCTGGAGTCCTCTTGTTGGCAATGGATTAATGAAGGCTGCGTTTCTTATAATTGCAGTTTCAAAGCCTGTCCGGAGCTTTGGATAATTTTCTAATGATAGAAAATTGGTGGATGGATGGATAGATGCTTGTATGACTAAAAATAGGTTGATAGATGAATGATTAGACTGTTAGCTATATTCGCAAAGGAAAGAGATGGATCAGTAGATAAACAAGTTATACATACAGATAGACTGCATTTATGTTATAAGGAATTTTGGTAGAGTCAAAGTATGGGGTAAAAGAAAAATCGATAGAATGATAGTGCGTTGTAATGAATGGCCACGTTTGTCTGGGAGCCTCCAGTGATCTGGTAGAATCGGGCCTGTGTACGAGTATGCAACCGGATGTGTGTACTGAGGCATCTGTGGACTTCCTGAGTCAGGCTGTGACCAGCAGACCTCTTTCTAATTCTGCTGGAGAGATAGTTCTATCTGTAAACAGTGTAGGAGTGACATTGAGCAGCACACACAAAGGAGACTCTCTACCTGTACCCTGAAAGACTGTATGAGAGTGAGAGATCAACTACACTCCGTGGATGTAATATCTAAGCTCCCAGTAAAGCATCCAGTAGTAATTTGGAGTCTTTAAGATCAACCTGAAATCCTCATGGTAAATCGACGGGCTCACATCTCACACTGGGTCGGGTCGGGTCGGGTCGGGTCGGTAGCTTGTACGTCTACCAGCTATCATCTAGTTTGATCTATTCACTATCCTCTAGATCGGACATGGAAGAGGGTGTAGCAGTATGTTCTTTCCTGTGTTATCTCATGTTGACACCCTGACATGAGTATTCCAGTGATGTATAATAGGCTCTCACTGCAACGCCACTGTATAAATTGCCACCTTCATTTCTCGCCATATACTCCCCAGTGTCATCGAGATCAATACAGGGGCGTAAAGCATTAAATACGAGCGAACTTTATTTGCATATTTCTAATGACTAAAGGTGGTTCCTAATAATGCCAAGAAAAAAAAACTCTTATTCCTTCACTTTTCTCACATTATTTATTCACATCTAGAGGTTATTAAAGTGTAGTGAAGGAGAGCTCGTTGTTCAGCGTCTGTAGTGGGGGATCCGCGCTTGTGTGTGTGTGTGTGTGTGTGTGTGTGTGTGTGTGTGTGTGTGTGTGTGTGTGTGTGTGTGTGTGTGTGTAACCATCAGCGTGGAGATAATGGGGGTGTCGAGGTGAAGTTGGTTTGGCACTCCTGTCCAAACCATTAGCCCAACTGTCAGAGTCCGGGCCGGGGTAGCAGTGAGGATAGGGGAGAGAAGATAATGAGGAGAGTTAGGGTTAGGGAGAGAAATAGTGAGGATAGAGGGTGAGGATTAGGGTTAGGGAGAGAGAGAGAGAGAGTGAGGATGAGGAGGATCATTAGGGTTAGGGTGAGAGAAAGAGTGAGGATAGAGAGTGAGGATGAGGAGGATAATTAGGGTCAGAGAAATTGTGATAATGAGGATGGAGAGTGAGGATGAGGAAGATCATTAGGATTACAGAGAGAAATTGTGATAGTGAGGATAGAAAGTAAGGATAATGAGGATAGGGTTAGAGAAAGAAATTGTGATAGTGAGGATAATGAGGTTTAGGTTAGGTAGAGAAATTGTGATACTGAGGATAGAGAGTGAGGATGAAGATAGTCAGGGGTTAGGGAGGTAAATAGGGTGATAGTGAGGACAGAATGAGGATGAGGATAGTGAGGGGTTAGGGAGGTAAATAGAGTGATAGTGAGGACAGAATGAGGATGAGGATAGTGAGGGGTTAGGAAGGTAAATAGGGTGATAGTGAGGATAGAAACTGAGGATAGGGTTAGGGAGAGAAATAATGAGGATAGAAAGCGAAAATAAGGATCGGGTTAGTGAGAGAAACTGTATGATGGTGAGGATAGAGAGCGAGGAAATGAGAGAAAATGGTGATGATAACGATGATAGGAGAGAGAAGATAATGAGGAGAGCTAGGATTTATGGAGAGGAAAGTAGTGAAGACAGCGACTGTAATGCGTATAGAACTAAATAAGCATAGGAGAGGAAACGATGAGGATAGAATTATAGAGTATTATGATAAGTGAGGATAGGAAAGAGTGAGAAGATGCAAGACGGTGAGGATAGAAGAGACCGAGACAGAGACCAAAGACCTTTTTAAGTATAACCCTTTTTAGCACGGTGTCTGATTACTCCTTGCTGCCTCCAGACGATTTTATTCAGCTAACTGATCAGATCTCGTATTACACGGGTTGAGAAAAATCGTCCGGAGATGGGAAGACTTGTATATGTAAAAAAAAAAGTTCCTCTACCACTTTGGCTTCTTATTTGTGTAACATCTATTATTTCTTTATATTTCATGGAGCTCCATGGTTATACAAACGACCCTCAGTGATCTCTCTCTCTCTCTCTCTCTCTCTCTCTCTCTCTCTCTCTCTCACTCAAAGAAGGACGGTGATGTGCAGGAGGAAGGTAAATTCCGCCTGCAGTGCACTGGGTTCACGTTTCAGACGAACAGCAACAGCAACAACAATAACTACTACTACTACTACTACTACTACTACTACTACTACTACTACTACTACTACTACTACCACCACTTTCTATTTGCAGACGATTTAGCCACTTTAGTCCGATGTATCTCTCTCTCTCTCTCTCTCTCTCTCTCTCTTACTAACTCTCACGGTATTAGACGGTTTAAGAGAAATACCTCGTACTGAAGGGGTTAATCAAGGCTGTATCTAACTTCTCCATTTCGAAAAAGTCTCTCTCAGCCAAAATTAAAAAGTCTGGAGATGGTAAGAAAAAAGGTGGAGTTGACGTCAGCCTAGAAGAGACCTCGTAGGGATGGAGGTACAGAGAAAGTCCATTTGTATTATATTCTTGCTCTGCCTTGGGTGCGAGAGAGAGAGAGAGAGAGAGAGAGAGAGAGAGAGAGAGAGAGAGAGAGAGAGGTGCCTTCACGTGGTGGCACTGATATAAGTGGGCGGTGGAGCTGCCTGGTTATACGAACGTGTCTCAGCTCCCTCCCTCAAAAAGAAGGATAGTGGTCTGCCGGGGAGGGCAACTTCAGCCTGCACTCCACTGGGTTCATATTCAAGTGAGACTGGGGCTACAGCTGTGACTACTACGACTACTACTACTACCACTACTACAACTGCTACTACTACTACTACTACTACAACTGTTACTACTACTACTACTGCTATTACTACTACTACTACCGTCACCTTGGCCTAAATTTACCGTCTCTCCACCGTGAATGCTGAGTTGTAAAAAGGCATTAAAATTCTCTCTCTCTCTCTCTCTCTCTCTCTCTCTCTCTCAGCTTACGGGGGGGGGGGTGAATCCGATTATGAAGGGATTAACGTAAAATATTTCCAACCGCGCCACTACCAATGTTTTTTTTATTTTTTTCCCTAAAGTCAACAAGTGCGTCGGGGGAATAGCAAGAACGAAATTTTCAAACAATAAGGGAAGTTCAAGTGGTTGGGAGAGAATTATGTTATGCTGAACCAGAGGACGGTTTTTTCATGTTAATTTGAGTACTACCTGAGGCGCATAGTCGGCGATTTTACTCATTGCAGTAGTAGTAGTAGTAGTAGTAGTAGTTGTAGTAATAGTAATAGTAGTAGTGGTAGTAGCAATAGTAGTAGTAGTAGTAGTAAAAGAAATAGCATTAATAATAATATTAATAATAATAATAATAATAATAATAAAATGATAATGATAATAATAATAATAACTAATAAAAAGTAGTAGTAGTAGTAGTAGTAGTAATAGTAGTAGTAGAACCCCAGACTTATCTGAATGTGAACCCAGTAGTGTATAATACAGAGTTCCCCTTCAGCAGTCCACCATCCTCCCTTCGGTGGACAGGGAGGAGGTTGAGGGACGTTTGTATAACTGGGCAGCACCACCGCCCAGTTATATCGGTGCCACCACGTGAAGGCGTCCCTCTCCAGCACCATCCACTCAGCGGGTTGATGAAGGCTGTATCTAACTCCTCCATTTCGATGTCTCCCTCTAAGCTGAATAAAATCGTCTGGAGATAGCAAGAGTAGGATAGGAAAATGGGTCATCGTGGTGAAGGGGTTGAGAGATGGCTAGTGAGGATGAGAGTCGGCTAGTGAGGATAGGGGAGAGATAGGAAGGGTTGTAACAGGGTAGGGAATTGTGAGGCAAGGCTTGAGAGTGAGGATAGTGAGGCTAGGGTTGATGGTGAAGATAGTGACTTTGAGAGTCAGGATAGTGAGGCAAGGGGTGATCGTGAGGATGGTGACGTTGAAAATGAGGATAGTGAGGCAAGGGGTGATGGTGAGGATAGTGACGTTGAGAGTGAGGCTAGTGAATAAGGGGTGATGGTGAGGATAGTCTCATTGAGAGTGATGAGAGTGAGGCAAGGGATGATAAGGATAGTGTCGTTGAGAATGAGGATAGTGAAGCAGGGGTGATGGTGAGGATAGTGTTGTTGAGTGAGGATAGTGAGGCAAGGGGTGATAGTGAGGATATTGAATTCAGGAATGCAAGTGAGAAGAGGCGAGGGTTGGTGAGGATGACAGGGTGAGTGAGGATAGTAATGGCAGAGTTGAAAGTGAGGATAACGAGTCAAGGGAGGGCAGTGAGGATAGAAAAGTAAGGAGTTGAAGGTGAGAAGAGAGAAAAAATAGAGGAAAGAGAAAGATGATAGTGAAAATAATGAAGCAAGACTTGAGATAAAAGATAATGAGGCAAGTGACTGCTGTGAGGATAACGGAATAAGGAATGAAAGTGTGGAGAGAGACAAGATGGGGAAGAGGAATGGAAGATGAAGGTGAGGATAATGATGCAAAAGAAGTGAGGATAGTGAAGGATGAGATGAGAGCGAGGATAATGAGGTAAGGAGTGAGAGAGGACAGGGAAACGAAGGATGACGACTGAGGAGAGTACATGAAAGTGAGGATAGAGACAAGGAGAGAAAAAAAAGAATGGTTTGGACTGATGATAATGAGGCAAGGAATGAGAGAGAGAGAGAGAGAAAGAGAGAGAGAGAGAGAGAGAGAGAGGAGATGGTGAAGCAAGAAGTTAAAATGAGAAGAGACAGTGGCAAGGAAGAAGAATGGTGGGTGATGAAAATGAGACAAGAATTGATAATGAGGATATTGAAGCAAAAGAGTGAAAGTGAGAATAGAGAAGCAAGGAATAAGAGTGAAGAAAAGAGGGAGAGGGAATGAGTAAATGATAAAATGAGGCAAAAGATATGAGTAAAGATAGTGAAGCAAGAGGTAGGAGTGAGGATAGTGATGCCAGGAATAAAGGTAAGAATAGCAATGGAGGGAATAAGTGAGGAGAGTGAAGCAAGAAGTGATGATAAGAATACTGAAGGAAGGAATGAGTGAGGATAGTGAAGCAAGGACTGGGGGTGATGATAATGAGGCAAGGGAGGGAGGGACGCGAGGTAGGGTGACAGTAATTGTGTTATTGGCGATGTGGTTAGCCTACAAATTACCTTAACTCTCCCTCTCTGTCTCTGTCTGTCTGTCTCTCTCTCTCTCTCTCTCTCTCTCTCTCTCTCTCTCTCTCTCTCTCTCTATGCGAGTATATATATATGTTTATATATATTGACTATAGGATACGTTTAAGTGAAGCTACAGAACGTGGTGAATGTTTTTGGCGTATCAGATAGAGCCAGGATTCCGGGGGCTTGAATGGTGAACGAATGGAAGCGTGGCCATTTGGACTGGGCAAATTTGGGCTGATGGACATTGTTACTCCTCACCCTGCCCTAAGGTGGGAAAGGAGGTCCGGATAATGATTATATATATATATATATATATATATATATATATATATATATATATATATATATATATATATATATATATATGCGTCTGTGTATGCAGTATCTTATGAATATCGGATCTGATTTAGGTCGAAACTGGCACATGAATAGTGCATAAGTCCATGAAGAAATTATTTGATTTTTGGTGCAGGTGTATCAGAGGTTAAAATCACTGATCAAGGTCAAAGTTATGGCGCGGTCTCATCTCACAGATGTCTTACCCGATGTCGATTAAATCTGGTTCATACCTTTTTTTTGGTGGTGGGAAAAAGTTTTAGTGCAAATTGATCAGCGGTCAAGGTCGAGGGTCAAGGTCAAATTTCGAGCGTGGCGTTGTTGTGGTGTCTAAATACTTTTGATCTAGTTCGATATTGTTTTCATTCGACAGGATGTGACATGCTACTCGTGTTTACATTAGACACGTGGTCTCATTCATCACGTGTTTACATCCGGCGCGTGGTCAGTCTCCTACTAATGTTTATATCTGGCACGTGGTCAGCTTCCTACTCATGTTTACATTCGACACGTTCTATTTACATAAAACACTTCGTTAACACCTGGCTCGTGTTTGCATTTGACACATGGTTCATTCATCACGTGTTTACACATAACACGTGGTCGGATTCGTACACGTGTTAACCTCTCACATGCTGAGCGGCAGCACGTGGCAGCAGTAGCCGTGATGGTGCACGCAACACCCACATACGTCTGCCACGTGATCGCGGAGGGGTGAACGATCCCTTACGTATTCTCGCTCCGTATCGTATCGTTTTTGTATAGTTTACCTCAGTTCGTTCCTTTTCGTTTAATTGGCTTTTGGATGAGGAGGATTTAGACTGGCTTGAGCTTAACCGGATATGTTTTGCTCTCTCTCTCTCTCTCTCTCTCTCTCTCTCTCTCTCTCTCTCTCATTTCAGCATTTCCTACCCATTATGCTTTGGGAAAGAAATCTAGCGTAAGTAGAAATAAAATAAAAAGCCATATTAACCTCGACTGACACATGACGCACATCCACTGATTTTATGTTTTATTTTCGTCTGTTGTCTGGCATAACTATTTTCTAATCTACCCACGCAACTTCTGGCGACCTGATTTAGACACACACACACACACACACACACACACACACTCTCTCTCTCTCTCTCTCTCTCTCTCTCATCGATATGAATATGCAATTGCCAATACATGCAGATGCAAGTACTTCAATATGGGCCTCATGTAATCCCTCTCACCCTCATACTGCCACATACCACACATTATACCTCATACTTCACATACTCATCGCTCACCTGCCCTTGCCCCGCACTCATTTTCACCCTTACACCTCATACTCTCAACCTCACACACCCTTACACCTCATACTTGCACCCTTGCCCTCACCCTCCTCTCACTCTCACGGGCATCCTTACCCTAACCCTCACACCTCATTCTTTCACCCTTACCCTCACCGACACCTCACTCTCACGCTAATCCACACCCTCATCCCTTCCCTCAATCTCTCGTCCTTACCTAGACTCACCCAGCACCGCCAGATTACACACTTTTACATCTCACAACCTCACGCCCAAACACCTAACACCTCCCTTTCATATCCAAACACCTTCACACCCCTCACAGCTGATACTCTCCCACCCTCACATTTTACTTTCCACGTCCCCACACCTCACCCTGACACCCACACCCACACCCTTATTCTTTTATCCTCATCCATTCTAAACCCCTGCTCCCTCACACGCCTACCCTCTCTCACCCCCTCATACTCACACCTCACATACTTATTCCCTCACACCATCACCATCACCCTTATCCTTATGCTCATATTCACTTGCCTGCCTTTACACTCACCGCCTCCTACACCCACACCCACACTCTCATACCCCACACCCACACCCACACCCACACCCACACCCACACCCACGTCCATATCCACATCTCTCTTACACCTCACCCCCTCACACACATTCGCACCCCTACACCCACACTCTCCCATCTTCACTCACACCCACACCCACATCCCGACACCCACACCCCACATCCACACCCACACCCACACCTAATCCAAAGTAGTGATGTATAATTAGGGTAATGATTCACACTGTTATCAGTATAAGATGCCTAATTATGAACCCATTACAACACACACAGGTAATCTTCTCACCTAATTAATATCCTCCCTTAATTATATAGACTCATTCCCAGCTCTGATGAGTTGAAAATTATACCCCTTCCCTACGAGGACGTCTATCCTAGCAATCACTTCACCACGATTGTATATTTTTCATTTTAAGGTAGTACTGGACGATTTTATTCAGTGTAAGGAGAACGTGTGAAGCTAGTAAGATTAATGAAGGCTGGATCAAACCTCCTTCTTCCAGTCAGAAAAGCCTCTCCAGAGCTGAGTAAAATCGTCTGGAACTGGCAAGAGAAAAATAAGTGACTAGTGGGTTTGAAGAGAGTAATTAAGGTACCTCCAGACGATTTTATTCAGCGATTTTCTTTTGCATAAGATGTAGAATATGTCTTAAGGAGAGAGGTAGAGTCGCTTTCAAGGTGGCATAAGAGACTGTAACACCTCTTCATTAGCGATTTACTTTACGTGTTGTACCCTGATATTCTCATGTGTGTCGTTGGTGGATTTTGATATCACTAGTTTGCCTTAGTACCGTACAGGAGTATCATAAAGTAAGTCGCTAAGGAGGTGAAAAGGATATGGCTGAATATTGTAAGTACCTTAACAAACCCCTTCATTACACACACACACACACACACACACACACACACACACACACACACACACACACACACACACACACACACACACACCACAACCACCATCAGCTTCACCATAACATCACCATCACTACCACACTTACCACACATCATCACACCACACCGCGTCCCTGCCACATAATGCAATCTCATTCTCTCCTCACTTCACCACTTTACCCTCCATTCTCTCTCTCTCTCTCTCTCTCTCTCTCTCTCTCGTAACAATGATGGGCGTCTGGTATAAAGGGATTACTGACCTAATTGGTGATGACTGTTAGAGTCCTATGTTCTCCCTGCATAACTGATTTACTATACTACTTTCACCCTAACTTGGCTTAAAACTGTCACCTCCCCATCTTGAGTGCTGAGCTGTGTCATTAGATTAACACTAGATTATGATGCTAGTCACGAAGAAGTGCTACGGAAAGGGTTTAGGGATGTACCATTGTCTGTAAATCAATACTATGATTCTGGTAGTCACAAAGAAGTGCCGTGGAAAGGATGTAGAGCCGTAGCATTGCCTTCTGAGTAGATTAACAGTAGAATATGATGGCAGTCACGAAGAAGTGCTACGGAAAGGATTTAGAACTGTAGCGTTGTCTTCCTCAATAGAGTACCACTAGGATATGATGGTAGTCACGAAGAAGTGCTACGGAAAGGATGTATAGCTGTTACGTTGTCTTTCTACCTCTGAACTGAGCGAAGTAAATTGCAGAAGGACGAAAACCTGGGTCAAGCTAAAGTAAAATATATATATATATATATATATATATATATATATATATATATAACATCTTTTCCTCAGCTGTGTACAGGGTGGTCCAGACATAGCGCCCCTCTTCCACTTGGGTGATTTGTGTGTGTGTGTGTTTGTGTGTTGCGTGGACGGCTTATTCCGCGTATTCATAGTCTACCCTGCATTGTTTATTCATTTCCTTATTCTCGTAGGTTAAGGAGGCTCTCTAATACCTCTTTCTTAGCGATTTATTTTTAGATACGGTTGGTTAATGTCGTTTTTGTAAGTTGTTTGTGCAGAATATAGGATACCGAAGGGATTTAGTAACTCACAAGAGGGCAAAAAGGTGTAATATGCTAAAATAATTCGCTTAGGAAGAGGTGTTACGGAGCTTCCTTAACCTACTAGAATCCGGGCCTCAGGTAAATAAAATGAAATAATACTAGAATTGTCGCGAGCATGAGGAGGTTAATATCACTTGTAAATTATTGATGGCTACAGGTGCAAATGAAATGAATGAGAGTATTGAGGTTGCGGTGCTTAAAAATAAATCGTTGAGGAAAAGGTGCTAGGAAATCAACTGTTGCAGATAACGTGTAGGAGAGTATTGAGGTGTAGTATGTAAAAGTAAATCGCTAGGGAAAAGGAGCTAGGAAACAACCCATACCAGTGAGAATACGTCGTTACAGTCATATCAACCTGTCTTTCATGTTAATTACCTCTATGAATATGTATGCCGCGATATGTATGAGGGAGTGGTGTGTGTGTGTGTGTGTGTGTGTGTGTGTGTGTGTGTGTGTGTGTGTGAGTGTGCACTTACGTGTATGTATGTATGTATGTATGTATGTTTCTGGATGTGTATTAGTGAGGAAGTGTATGTCTAAATATCAACCAAGAACCGTCTGGCTGTATGCGGGATCAGCCCTTCCAATGCTATGACATTTATTATTTAACGCCCACTTAGCGAGGCGATAACGTAATTGCCTGCGTCTGTGTGTATCTTTGTGTCTGTCTGTCTATTACCAAAACATCTCAGAATCAATTGGCCAAACTGTATCCTAACTTTGGGGGCAGTATCCCGGGATTTGCGGCTTGTTGGTTAATGATTTTAGCGAAGCTGCGATGATGCCTCCAATTGCCTGGGAATTACTGATCTAGTTTTTCAGTGATAGCAGGCGATACTCATTCTCGGGCAAATGCTCTGGTGGTCCTTATATTATTCCTCTCCTCTCCAGGCTAATTTATTCAACCAAAGAGAGAGTGTTCGGGGTTAGGGGGTTGAGATACAGCCTTCATTAACCCGTGCAGTACCGTTGCACTCTCCTAAGCTGTATAAAATCGCCTGGAAATAGGGAGAATGAAATTTATAAATGTTACCCCAGTAGTGTAGTAAGATCTGTTTAAAATGGATTCTTACTTATACCAGACGATTTTGTTCTGTGTAAGAGAATTTTCTGCCATATTTAGGGGGGGTTCACACGGCCCTCATTAACCCCGCCAGAGGACTCTCGTAAGATGAATGAAACCGTCTGGAGGTGGCAATATTAAGATAAAGGGTCATATACTAGAGCTGGGTAAGAAAACTCCCATACGTCTCTTCCTTAACGATTTACTTTCCTAACTGCCTAGTACACTCCTCCTTTTTCCTCTTATATCTTTTTTTAATATCAACACAGAGTGCATGAATAACACAAAAATATACTAATGGAGCATTATCAGATATGAATCGGTAAAGAAGAGGTGTCAGTAAGCTTCCTAACAGCACGAGTCACCATACAGTCGGGGTCAATGCCTCCTTCTTTGGACACAGCTGTTTTCACCCGTTCCCGCGATCCATTAGTCTACCTACGACACACTAACAGAGGGCTGGTCTTCGCAGCCTTCACACGTCATCACGCACTTGAGGGACGAAGAGCCACACTATACTGTTTTTGCTCTAACTTGGCCTAAAATCGCCATCTTTCCATCTTGAATGCTGAGTTTTAACAATAGCATAACACTGATATATGATGCTAGTCACGAAGAAGTGCGATGGGAAGGATGTAGAGTCGTACTGTTTTATTTTGCCACTGAGCTTCGTGAAAAATAAGCTGCAAAAGGACGAAAATCTGGGCCAAATGAAGGTGAAAGAACTATTGAAGAACTGAGTACGTATGTTGGTGTGTAAGGTGGGTTGGACATGCATGGTTCGTTAATATTAGGTCAGTGGTGTTGGAGAGAGACGCCTTCACGTGGTGGCACAGATATAACTGGGCTGTGGATGTGCCCGGCTATACAAACGTCCCCTCAACTCTATTCCTGTTTCCCCCTTAAGGAAGATGGAAGTCCGCAGGAGAAGACCACTTTTAGCCTGCAGTCCACTGAGTTCCCATTCAGACAAGGTGGAGATTTTCGTCCCTTTGCAGCCTATTTCCCGTAGCCCAGTTGCAAAATACGACAATACTGCGGCTCTATATCCTTTCTGTAAATCGTCTTCGTGACTAGCACCATATTTCAGTATTTATCCTTTTTTACAGCTAAGCATTCGAGATGGACGGATGGCAATTTTACGCCTTGTTAGAGTGAAGAGAGTGTAGTTGTGTGTGTGTGTTTGACTGGCTGTGGGATCTGAATGTGTAGGGTGTAGGTGTATGGATGTGTGTGGAGTGTGAATGTGTATGGTGGTTTTGTAAGTATGATAGGGTTGAATGTTATGCGGTGGTGTCCTGAAGTGGAGCTTTCATTTTCTCTGTCTTAAAAAAAAAAAAAAAAAAAACTAGTAGTAGTAGTAGTAGTGGTGTCATAGTTGTTGTTATTATTATGTTGGTGATGGTGATGTTGATGATGATGGTGGTGATGGTGATGATGATGATGATGATGATGATGATTACTGATGATGGTGGTGATTGTCATTATTATTATTATTATTATTATTATTATTAATATTATTATCATCATCATCATCATCATTATCATCATCATCATCATCATCATCATCATCATCATCACAACACCTTCACATACCCCCACGTCACCCAACACCTACAACAGTAACTATCACATTACACAACCACTCTCCCCAGGTGGCCCTCCTCACCCCCCCAATAACGCCCTGCTGGCACCCTCTTTCATAATGCCACCCCGCCACCCCCGTTTTTTGTGGAGAGACTGCCTTTGATGGGAGACTCAAGTATTCTCAGCTGTACAAGGGCCTGTGTCGGATCCTGTTGTGTAATAGTGCGGAGGAGGCGATGGGGTGGGGATGGGTGGGGAAGAGGGAGGTGGGAGGGGAAGGAAAGGTGGGGAGAAGATATGGGATGGAGATGGGAAGAGGATTGGGATTTGGGGAGAAAAATTTGGAATGGGGGCAGGAAGGGGATGGGGATGTGGAAAGTGATGTGTAGTGGGGGAGAGGGAGTTGAGAATGAAGGGACGTGTGGGAGGAGGATTAGGGGATAGGGTGTAGGGTGTGGGGGAGAGTTGGTAGAGAAAGGATAAGAGAGTGATAGAGAGGGATGGGAATGGGAGAGTGGAAGAGTGTTGGCAGGAGGATGGGTGGGATCGATGTGGAATAGGGGAGTGAGGGAGAGGAAGGGTAGGGGTGTGGATTGAAATGGTAAGGGGTGGGGATGGGAAGGGGGGAGGGAGTAGGGAGGCTATAGACAAGGAATAAGGAGGGAATAGGGGATGGGGGAGGGCAAGGGATGGTGTAAAAATTGAGTGGGGAGGAAATACAGGATAGGAAAGGGGTGAGGGAGAGATGGTGAGGGTTCTGGTGAGAGAGAGAGAGAGAGAGATTGCCCCCTTGAGCTCACACCAGACGGTTCACACACAAACAGGAGCATAGAGCGTTGGTGCAAAGGTCAAGGAGCATACACAAAATAAACGCTTCCCTTTCCCCAATACCCTCAGTTACTCTTCTTCCTCTTCCTCCCTCTTTCTCTCCTTTTCTCCCTTTTCGTCTGTCTCTTCCTCCCTTCCTCGTTTACCCCTCTTCCTCACTCCTCACTCCCTCCCTCTTTCTGTCTTCCTCCGTCTCCCTCCTACATATGCTTTTTACTCATCCTCCGACATTATTTTCTCCTGTTATCTCGCTCTTTTCCTCTCATTTTAGTTTTTCTCTCCTTTCTCTCCTCTTCCTCTCTCTTCTCCTCCCATACCTTCCTCCTCCCCCTCCTTCCTGCTCTCGTTCATGCTACTTTTCCTTCAGTCCTTCCTTCTTTCCTTCATTGTTTGCTTACGTGTTTTCCTTTTTCCTTCTCTTGCTTTATTCTCTCACTCACAAGGACTCTTCATCTTGTCTTCTTCCTTTCCTCCTTATGTGCTTCCCGCATTCTTTCCTTCTTTCTTTCCTTCCGTCCTTCCATCCTTCTGTTCCCCCTTCTTTCCGTCTATCCATTCTTTCTTCCCTCTTCCCTTTCTTTCATCTTTCCATCCATTCATACTTTTCTTTCCTTTCTGCCTTCATTCCTTCTTCCCTTCCTTCCTTCCTGTTTTCATTTCTTCATTCTTTCGTTCATACTTTGTCTCCTTCCTTCCTTCCTTCCTTCCTTCCTTTCTTCCTTCCTTCCACCCATCCTTCTTTCCTTCCCTCCTTCCTTCCTTCCACCCATCCTTCTTTCCTTCCTTCCTTCCTTCCTTCCACCCATCCTTCTTTCCTTCCTTCCTTCCTTCCTTCCACCCATCCTTCTTTCCTTCCTTCCACCCATCCTTCTTTCCTTCCTTCCTTCCTTCCTTCCACCCATCCTTCTTTCCCTTCTTCCATCACTCTCGCCTCACCTTCTAATGGTGATTGTAGTTCGTCTTACATTCCGGCGTCCCGTATCTCCCAGGCAACCCCCTCGCCTTCTCTCTCTCTCTCTCTCTCTCTCTCTCTCTTTCATTATACCAGCTCTACTCTTCTTCCCCCTCCCCATGGTGGGCTAGGCGCGGTATTTCTTCAGGAGGGAGGAAGACGAGGAGGGAGAGGAGAAATTGGTTCT
The DNA here is from genome assembly GCF_032717465.1 of Coenobita brevimanus. NCBI lineage: Eukaryota > Metazoa > Arthropoda > Malacostraca > Decapoda > Coenobitidae > Coenobita > Coenobita brevimanus. The sequence goes on from NC_136974.1 coordinate 29,441,841, forward strand.
CTCAGAACAGTTTTCTGGAAGACGGGAGCGTCCAGGGGCCCATATGTAAACGTTGTTTTCCATAATGGTATGCCATTACCAGGACCAGGGTTTAGGCTGGGTGGGAGTCTCCAAGGCTGCGTCCCACGGGTGTTAGGGCCCCGGGAAAGTCGGTCATCACTGGTATGCACGGCTTATATCTATCTGTCTTTACGTTTATACATACACACAGTATGAAGTGTATATATACATAGGAACATGAAATTTTTACGCAGTGGCACACCTCCACCCTGACCAGATATTAGGCAAGGTACAACCCCCGAGGACCACCCGTGACAGGAGAGCGGCCCCCGGGGGTGTCCTGCTGTGGAGTGGGACAGCACAGTTTTGTTGCGCTTGTTCTATTTCACTAAACTTACTAATTTTTCTCCTTTCTTTTTCCTAACCATATTTCCTCCTTCATTTTCGCACCCTCCATTTCCTTCCTCCCTTCTTCCCTCTCTCTCTTACTTGCCGCCCTCCCTCCCTCCCTTCATCATACTTCTTCCCCTGTCCCTACCTCCCTCCCTTCCCCTCCCCAGCATCATACTTCTCTTTCCTCCCTCCCTCCCTGCCCAGCTCCTTCCCTCACTGAATTAATTAGGTTGTCATTCTTGTGGTGGTGATAGTGGTGGTGATGATAGCAGTGGTGGTGGAGATGGTGATAGCAGTAGTGGTGATAGTGGTGGTGATTGGGATACTGGTTAAAGTGTTGGTGATGGTGGTGGCGGTGGTTGGGGTGGTGGTTAAAGTGTTGGAGTGGTGGTGGTTGTGTTGCTGGTGGTGATAATGTTGGTGATGGTGGTGGTGGTGGTTAAAGTGGTGGTGATTGTGGTAGTGGTGGTGCTGATGGTGATAGCTGTGGTGGTATAGTGGTGGTGGTGATGGTGATAGTTGTGGTGGGATATTGGTAGTGGTGATGATGATGGTGGTGATGATAGTGTTGGTGGTGGTGGTGATGCTAGAGGTGGTGGTGGTGGTTGTGGTGGCAGTGATGGAGGTGCTTGTCGTGGTGATAGTGATGGTGGTGGTAGTGATGTGTTGTTGTTGGTGGTGGTGATAGCGCTAGTGGCGGTATTGCGATGTTTGTTGTTGGTGGTGATAGCGCTAGTGGTGGTAGTGAAGTGTTTGTGGTGGTGGTGATGTGGTCATGGTGGTGGTGGTGGTGATGTGTTGGTGGTAGTACAAGTGGTGGTAGTGATGTGTTGGTGGTGGTGGTGGTGGTGATAGCGCTGGTGGTGGTATTGATTTGTTGGTGGTTGTGGTGGTGGTGGTGTTTTTTCCAGATTTACCAATATCTCATTCATGGGTTATTGGATCCGGCCTTTGCCTTTAGGCGGCCCACAGTTAGGCTGGAATCGTAGTAATGTTTATCGTGGAGAGGGTCAGTGTATTAAACAGTGGAAAACGTGAATGAGTGAACCTAGAGAAGAGAAGCAAAGTAGATACCGTAAGTTACCCATCCCGTTCCACTTCTGCACATTGTATACATAGGCAGTAGGGGTGTAGGACTTTGACTAACTTGATGGGAGCTTGATAGCGACGAATTTTACCAGCTCAGCCCTTAATGTCCTTGCAATGAGCCTGGCAATCGTAGTTAATGTCTCAGGAGCAGCGGCTGGTGGTAAAGTTAGAGAGCCTTTCCTGAGTGCGGCAGTGTCAGCGCAATTAAGGAGGTAGTGAAGCAAAGACTTACGGGACACTTCATTGCAATACTGGCATTCCTTCTGCTTGTTAGTGTCTAGAATTTGACGTGTCCCTTCGAAACCCATGCGAAGGTGGTGTAGGCTAGGTGTGTGCGGACATAGGCAGTGAGAGGCTGGTACTGGGTGGTTGTGGAATACCAGGTGGCTGATGGTGAACCCGACAACACCCATGAGCCATGTTTGTTTCGAGAAAGAAGATGTACCCGACTCATGGTTTTTGCCTTGGTCTGTGCCAGGCTTGGGGGAATGTGTATATTGACATTAAGTCTCTTGGTGATGTATTTCGTGGCGCAGTCAGCTCTTTTATTCCCCCTAATGCTAACATGGCTAGGGATCCATTCCAGGCAGATGTGTTTCCTTGCACTTTCAGTTCCAGGGCAAGGGTGAGGACATGGGTAATGAGGTGTTTGTTATCATTAGGCTGAGTGTGAGCAAGTGTCTGTATGGCTGTCAGAGCGTCTGTGTGTTTGGTGTGGTGTGGTTGTGGTTAGTTAAAAGCATGCTGGAAGGTCCCTGCTCTAACAACAAGCTCGGTCTGAACGTAGAGGCCCAATTTAGGAGTCCCCATACTCGGACCGTTTCATTATTGTTGAGGTCTACTGAACCATCAGTGAAGTATGTCGGCTCCATCGTGGGAAATAGAATGCAGACTTTGGAGGTCCTCCTGGCTTAGCAGAGTTTTTGTGGATGTTGCTTTGGTGTAAGTGTGCCGGTGAAAGACTGGCTGCGCCCGTGATGGAGGGATGGTATAGCTGGTGTGTGGCGTGACCTCTCCCTTTTCGTTGGTGATGTCCTTCATACCAGGAAATGAAGTGGCGCTGCTGCACGTTGTGTCCAGGTTCCTCTTTAAGGAGCAGCCCGACGACACAGCACAGCGATAACTGTTTCAGCCGGAAGCGATGACCTGCGTACATGTACCATTTAGCATTCTGTGCGTTGCTGGATGTAAATCCCTTGAGAGACACTTGCGATAGTGGTTGTGGTGATGGTGATACTTGTGGTGGTGGTGGTGGTGATGATGATAATGGTGGTGGTGGTGGTGATATTGGTGGTGGTGATATTAGTGGTGGTGGTGGTGGTGGTGATATTGGTGGTGTTGGTGATGGTGATATTGGTGGTGGTGATGGTGGTGATATTGGTGGTGGTGGTGGTGTATTGGTGGTGGTGGTGATATTGGTGGTGGTGGTGATATTGGTGGTGGTGATGGTGATGATATTGGTGGTGGTGGTGGTGGTGATACTGGTGGTGGTGGTGGTGATATTGGTGGTGATATTGGTGGTGGTGATGATGATATTGGTGGTGGTAGTGGTGGTGGTGGTAATACTGGTGGTGGTGGTGGTGGTGATACTGGTGGTGGTGTTGGTGGTGATATTGGTGTTGGTGGTGATATTGGTGGTGGTGATGGTGGTGATATTGGTGGCGGTGGTGGTGGTGATATTGGTGGTGGTGGTGGTGGTGATACTGGTGGTCGTGGTGTTGACATTGGTGGTGATGGTGAAGATGACATGTGATGGAAGTGTTAATGATGGTAGTTGTGTGTCGGTGGCAGTAGTATGGGTGGTGATGCCTGTGAAGCTGCTGGTAGGGATGATGGTGATAGTTGTTCCTGTAGGGGATAGTGACAGTCTGCTTTTCTTCGCAGCAGTGTTCTCTCTCTCTCTCTCTCTCTCTCTCTGGTCACTGCTCTTTGATGATGATGATGATGATGATGATGACAGTAAGGAGGGTGCTGTGGTGAATACATGATTATGATAAGGACAGTTGCTCTCTTGGTACCTAGAACAGCTATGGATCGGTGTGTGTGTGTGTGTGTGTGTGTGTGTGAGAGAGAGAGAGAGAGAGAGAGAGAGAGAGAGAGAGAGAGAGAGATTTGGAGAGTTGGAGAGAAGTTACGAAACGAGAGAAAATAAGAGATGAGGGAGGGAGAGGGGGGAGAGGGGAGGTAAGGGAGCGAGGGAGGAGGGGAGAGGGAAGGGAAGGGAGGAGAGGGAGAAGATGAGACAGGGAGGAGGGAGAAAGAGGAAATGAGAGGGAGAGACAGGGAAGGAGAGGCAGGGAGATGAGGAGACGAATGCAGGGAGGAAGCGAGGGGGAGACAGAATCAGAGACAGGGTGGGACAGAAAGGGAGAGACGTGGAGAGATAGAAAGGGAGATTCAGGTAGCAGGCTGGGTGATAGGCAGGGAGAAGGGAGAGGGAAGGGTGAAGCTGGAAGGGAGGGAGGGAGAGGGAGAGAGGCAGGAGGGTGGAGGAAGGGAGTGAGGTTGGGTGAGAGTGAGAGGGAGAAAGTGAGATGACTTATTCATTTGACTATGGAACCGACTGCTTGTGTGTGTGTGTGTGTGTGTGAGAGAGAGAGAGAGAGAGAGAGAGAGAGAGAGAGAGAGATCAATTTTCCCCTTGAGCGCCTGGAGGTAAAAACACAGAATTTTAGAGATAGGTCACTTTCGATCAATATAACACGCGCCTCGGTTCGAATCCCTGGAGGTAGCGTTTTTCTTCTTTTTTTCTACTTTTTTTTTTTTTTGCCGTCAGGGGTGTGGGCTGGTCACTTACCCCTAACTGATCTGGACTACCGTAGCCTAGCCGAGGGTCCCTACGCCTAGTAAGGGGTTATAGTGGAGTGACTACATGTCAAGTAGGTTGGTGGAGGGTTAGTGCCCCTCCCTGTAAAACAAATAACTCCGAGTCAAATGGCCACCCCATACGGGATTATGGCATCTGGCAATAGATAGATAGATAGATTATTGTTATTGTTGTTATTAATTCCGCCAAGGAGGTTATGTTTTCACCCCTGTCCGTTTGTTTGTTGGTTGGTTGGTTTGTGAGCAAGGTTACACAAAAACTACTGGACGGATTTCCACGAAACTTGGTAAAAGAATTGGCCTTGGCCCAGAATAGACTCAGTTAAATTTTGGTGCGGATCCGGATAAAGGTGCGGATCCAGGATTTTTTTTTTTTTTCACTTTCTTTAACATTGCGAGATATGATGTTGGCGGAGGTATGCGCTCTACTGTGTGCCATTCTAGTTGTTATTGTTTGAGTTATTATTATTATTATTATTATTACTTTTATGATATTATTGTTGTTATTACTATTATTATTATTTATTATTATTGTTATTATTATTATTATTACTTTTATGATATTATTGTTGTTATTATTACTATTATTATTATTATTATTATTATTATTATTACTGTTATATTTTATTCTTTCTCCCCTCATTAGATTTAAGTCTTTGCCGAGAGAGAGAGAGAGAGAGAGAGAGAGAGAGAGAGAGAGAGAGGGGGGAGTTGATGATAAATTAAAGTCGTAGTTCAGTATGTGTGTGTGTGTGTGTGTGTGTGTGTGTGTGTGTGTGTGTGTGTGTGTGTGTGTGTGTGTGTGTGAGAGAGAGAGAGAGAGAGAGAGAGAGAGAGATGGGGTAAAAATGCATGTGATAGATCAAAGTGAAACAGTAAAGGGAGGAGGGCTGTGAGAGAGAGAGAGAGAGAGAGAGAGAGAGAGAGTTTAAAGAGAGGGAGGCTCGTGTTCAAGCCTGATAAATGAACAAGGCTGTCCTTTGGTAATGCTTTTGTTTTTGTTGTTGTCCTCTAGCTCTCCTTGTTGTTGTTGTTGCTGTTGTTGTTTTTAAGCTGAAGTTGTTTTTTTGGTGTTTTTTTGTTTTTGGTAATGCTCTCTCTTTTTTTTTTCTTTTTCCTTTTTTTTCAATCACTTTCATTCTCATTATTTTCGTTTTTAATTGTTAATGGTAATCAGATTGGTGTTTATTTGGTCCTTACATTTTATTGAAGGTGTTGCGCAGTCGATGGATCTGCGCAATCGATCAACAGCGCTGCGCCAGAGAGAGATGCATCGCTGGCCCAAGTATCGATCCATTTGTTTGATTTTATATTTATTTATTTTTTTTATTATTTTTTTTTTTAGATGATGGATGCTGCCTATTTGTCCCACGTATGGATTTTTTCGGATTTCCAAAAATTAACAAACATCTTTCTTATATACTTTTTTTTTCACATATCACCTGTAAGTGGAAAATATATGAATAGGAGAAAGATGCGTTTTTCAGTTTATAATTATGTGTGTATTGTATATTTTAGGATTGTCATTATCTGTTTTATTTATATATTTTTTTCTGATTGACATAAACTTACACTGTGCATACTTCCATCTCCTAAAACACACACACACACACACACACACACACACACACACACACACACCAATCAATCACCCGTTTCTACCTGACACTCCCATAATCCTTTTTCTCAGTCTCCCCTTTCCCCTTCTCTCTCTCTCTCTCTCTCTCTCTCTCTCTCTCTCTCTCTCTCTCTCTCTCTCTCTCTCTCTCTCTCTCTCTCTCTCTCTTAATTTTTACCTTTAATTCCTTTTCTTTTCATCCTTGTGACCTATTAATGTATTCTGTTTTACTTTCCTTACTTTTGTTTGTTTTTGTATTTGTTGGCTTTGTAATCTGCTGTTGTTTTCATTTTCCCAGTTTCTTTGCTATCTTTATTTGGTCTGTTTGGGATATTGTTTTTGTTTTGTGGATTTGTTTTTAGTTTTGTTATTGTTTCTCAGGAATTTTTGTCCCTGATTTTCTTGCCCTTTTCTTTATTTGTTTTCATCATAATATTGTTTTCACTCTATTTATAAGGTGATGAGACCATACTGTATTTCTTTAGTTCCTTTCCTTCCTTCATTCCTTTCTTATTTCTTTCTTTCTTTCATTCATTCTTTCTTTCTTTCTCGCTTTCTTTCTTTCAAACACCTTGTAAATTATGTGCCGTTCCTCCATTTGCTCACCACTTCATTTTAAACTTGGTACAATCGTTCCTTGATCAAATACTCCAAGACGTTTTTTTCATTTTTTGGACTAGGCTTTTTGGAGGTATTTACGGGTCAAATGCCAATCTATACAAAAACACATATTTAGTAGCAGCAGTAGAAATAGTAGCAGTAGTAGTAGTACTAGTAGTAGTAGTAGTAATGGTTAAAACCCTACGCTAGTGTGGACGCGAGCCCAGTGAACCGCAGGAGACTAACAATGCAATCCAACATCTTCCTTTGGGGAGGTCTAGTGGGATGGGGTTGGGATTAGGAGGGGGAAGGGGAATTTTTTGGAAATTTGTGCATCCAAGGAGATTCCCCGTCTGGATACATTGTTGCCACCGTAAGATGGCGTCCTTCTCGAGCTCCCACATGTTTGGTGAAATGAGGCAACATCAATCCGCAGAGTTTACCATCTTTTACTAGGAGGGGTGTACTATATAGTAGTTGTGTGATCATCCCTCTTCTCTTGGAAATTTCGGCAATCATTATTTATTTGTTCATTTATTTCTTTCTTTCTTTCTTTATTGTAAATATTGTTTATTGTATTTACCTATTATGTTTATTTTTATTTCATTCACTCATTTATTGTTTTTCTTCTTTTCCCTGTCTGCCCTGTCTGTTTGTTTACTGCTTTCTGTTCATGATTACTGTTTATTGTATTGTTTTCTCTTTGTAAGTACATTATTTCCGTGGTCACTGCTTACTCTGTTCTGTTATAGTTTTTATTTTTCATGTATTGTAGACAGGATTGCTTTTGTAAGTGCTTGTAGTCAGTATTGTTGGTCTATAATTAGCTCATGTGTTTTATAAGTTTTGTGTAAGTTGTTTGTGTATTGTTTATTGTTAGTGTCATAAAAGTATTGCTTTTTATCATGGATTTTTTTCTATGCTTTCGTTTCTTTTCCATCGTTTTCGGTCTACTGTTTCATTGTTTCTTCTGTTGTTTATTATATTGTCCTACTTTTATTGTGCCTGTTATCTGTTGTTTGTGTTATTCGTGCTGTTGTTTTTGTTGTGTGGCGAGACTGTCAATATCACTGTACCACAAAAGATCTCGTCAATCCTCTATCCAGCCAACCACTTATTGTCTGTCAGTCATCAGTCGAGCTGTATATACCTTTCTGCCTGTCTGTGTCCATCTGTATCTGTCTGTGTCCCAGTATTTCAGTCTTCATGTAGCTACCTTAGTATTTGCTTAGTCGGCTATGCATCAGTATCAGTGTTTAACAAATTACTGGGCCTCTCATTTAGATAAACCATTCATCCATCCATCAGTCAATCCATCCATCCATCCGTTCGTCCGTCCACCCACCCATCAGTCTGTTCATCCATCCGTCTAACCATCGATCCATCCATCTGTCCGGCCAGCCGTTCATCCGTCCATCCACCTATCCGCCCATCCCTCCATCCACTTGCTTATCCACCCTCCTATTATTTCATTCATTCATTCATTTATTCATTCTTCTCTATGTCAGTCTAATTCATCCATTCGTCCCGCCATCCGTCCACCCACCCACCCATCCATCGATCCATCCATCCATCCATCGATCCATCCATCCACCCATCCATCCATCGATTCATCCATCCATCCATCCATCCCTGCTATCATCTTTCATACCCTCTATAATTCCGCCACTCCTTTCATTACCTCCCAGTCTGTTATTTACAACCTGTGTTTAGCTTCCTTTTGTTTGTCTGGCTGTCTCCTTGTTATACCCTGGCTTTCTCTCAGGGGTATACGGTGCCTCTTTGTCCTATATGCTGTCTGTGTGTTAAACCGTATCTGTCTGTGTCATACTGTCTGTGTTATACCATGTCCATCTGTGTTATACTTTTTGTGTCTGTTACACTGTTTGTGTTATAGCGTGTCTATCTGTGGTATATTGTATGAATTTGTGTTATACCCCGCCTGTGGTATGCTGGATCTATGTGCTATACTGTATTTCCTTTCGCTATACTGTGTCTGTCTGTGTTATACTTTCTGTCTACGTTATATTCTGTCTGTACTATAAATACATATATACTTTTTGTCCTATACTCTGTTTATGTCTCTGTATTTATAGTTTCCGTCTCTCTCTCCACTGTCCAATTCTCTGTACATTTTTACGTCCCCCTTCCAGGACAGGTATTGTTGTTGGTCGTCACTGTCTGTCTGTCTGTCTCCGTCTGTGTGTTTGTTCCAGTGTTTTCTCTCGGCTTTGAGAATTTAAAGCCGCGGCCTAGGATTCTGATTCTGATGATGCTAATGATGATGATTAATATTGTTATTATTGTTGTTACTGTTATTAC
>NC_136974.1:29455688-29478188 GCF_032717465.1 Coenobita brevimanus
CACACACACACACACACACGTATTTTATCATAATCTCTCTTCTTAATGCTTGTAAAACCTGGACTCATCAGACCATACAATTACTGTAAATGTAAATGTGAAAAAAACTATTAGGATACTTCAGGTGAGTTTGTAATGATAATGACAGTATTTGGGACGTAGATGGGGATGATAATAAATGTGTTGATAATTGTAGCTATAGTATGTTTTTATCTATCGAGCATTATTATATACTCAAGTGGTCTGCAGTGAGAATTTTCGTTTTATGTTTCTACCGCTGATATTTATTTACTTTATATATATATATATATATATATATATATATATATATATATATATATATATATATATATATATATATATATATATATATATATATATATATATATATATATATATAGTGCCTAACTCTGGACAGTTCTTCCCTGAGGCCCAGCAGCTCTCCTTCGTGGCACACACCTTCACATGTCATCACATCAACACTTATACCAGCCATTCCTACTGAGTACAGCGTAGGACTGTATTTATTCAGTGCAAGTGTGATGGTTCTGATGAAGCTGTTTTTATGATATGTCGGTGGGCCCTGTGGAAGATCAGTTAACTGTTTTAGTGAAAGTCAATATCATCAAACTGTTTCTTGCCCGAACATGGGATCGAAGGAGCTCCTTTAGAACAACAGATAGTTTCTTTAACGAGTTCATCACCCTCTCCTTAATAATATTAACTGTAATAGAAACACTACTACTATTTGTTAACAAGAGCATCTCATTAGCATCAAGAGTATATATAATAATAATAATAATAATAATAATGATAATAATAATAATAATAATAATAATAATAATTTATTATTATTATTATTATTATTATTATTATTATTAATATCATCATCGTCATCGTCGTCGTCGTCGTCATCAGATAGAGTGATTATTGTTATCCGTCAGTCTCTCGTACATCATCCCAACACCATTTCCCTCTGATACATGAAGCTATTGGTATCCACAAACAAGGACAGGCAGGTACCAGAGTAAGACACGTGTACAATCAACCAAAAAAGTATCGCTTACCTGGGGTTCGATGGATGCGAAAATTTGCTCATTTTGAAGGACACATCAATCTATTAACCTTGAGCCTCAAAAAAAAAAAAAAAAAAAAAAAAAAAAGCACCCAGATTGTGAGCTTTTGTCTGATTTCGAGTCCCACTTCTAATCCCAGGGTGCCTCGATATATCATAATGTTTCGTCTTTGTGTCAGAATTATTCGTGCGGTAAGAGGATTTTCCACTTTACGTCACAGGCCTAACCTTCCTCACCATAAAGAGCGATTAGTGTGGCAGGCCTTGGATATATAGCCACATTATTATTATTATTATTATTATTATTATGTACGGAAACGTAGCCGAGGGGTGTAATTTTATAGAGAAGGTTATTTGCTTGAATCGTCGATAGGAGAGAGTAATGGTGAGGCGTTGTAGGAGATGTCAGTGTAGGCCTTCTCTGTTCCGTTATCCTCTTCTTATTTTAAGTGGGATGATAAAATAGGCAGATTTGGCTCGATGGGATTTATTGTGAGACAGTTATATGAATAAAAGTTAAGAGCTTGGCGTGACCCGTGTAGCCTATGGTTAGTAACAGTTTATGGTAGCTGCGGTCCTCCTACATCACTCTCACTCTCCTACCCCCTGTCGCTCTCTCCTCTAACTCTTGCTCTCTCCTGACCTACTCTGTCTCACTGACTTTCCAACATGTGATATCGGACTTATATCTCCCTCTTTGCTTCCGGCTAAAGTGTGTGGGCGTACGTGTGTGTACGTTTGTGCGTGTGTGTGCCTGTCACGTTTCCGGCACATGATAAGAGGTGTTTGGCATTCTTGATAGGCTTGGGTAAGGGGACGTGTAGTTGTCTCTTCCTGGAGAACTCAGACATAACTACCTGTTTTACGTATTGTTACCTGTAGCTAGATAGTTACATATAGTATTGTGTCATTATGCCTACAATCATGGGGAGGGTTATGTGAGTGTTATTGTTATTGTTGTTGTTACTTTTATTATTATTATTATTATTATTGTTGTTGTTGTTTTGTTATCAAGGGGAGGGTTAAAAGGTGAGTGTTCTTGTTATTGCTGTTGTTATTATTATCGTTGTTGTTAGTGATATTATTATTATTATTATTATTATTAATTATCATCATCATCTTCATTATTATTATTATTATTATTATTATTATTATTGATTGTTGTTGTTGCTGTTGGTAGTTGTGGCGGTGGTGGTGGTGTTTATGTTGTCATCAATATCTGTATGTCAGGACGAGGGCTGGGACAGGAGCCTTGTTTATTTATTTATTTATTTATATAGTAATTTATCACCACCACCACCACCACCACCAAATCAACATCCTTTTCCTCTTCCCATTCACGTATTGTACGAGATAGAATCCAGAGGCGTTTATATTTTTGCCATTCCTGTTCTTATTCATGTTCTTATCGCTGTTCTTTCCCTGCAGGACGAGGGCTGGAAGCTGAACCGCGTACATTACTACCAGGAGGGGTGGCTGGCGACTGGCAATGCTCGTGGTATCGTGGGCGTCACCTACACCACCTCACACTCCAGGAAGCCCTCAGACCTACCCCCAAGGACCAACTACAACCTTAGGGGACACAGATCCGAGGTGAGAGGCAGAGGAAGATGTGCGTGTGTGTGTGTGTGTGTGTGTGTGTGTGTGTGTGTGTGTGTGTGTGTGTGTAGAGGGAGAGGGAGATGTGGGAGTGTGGAGGGGGAGGTGGGAGGGAAGGAGGGAGGGAGGCTTGGGTTTTTATACAGGCAAAATTTGTGATGATGATGATAATGATGATGATGATGATGGCGTAAGTGTGTGTGTGTGTGTGTGTGTGTGTGTGTAAGATGAGCGGCAGTTTCAATACATACATGCAAGAGAGGCTGCTTCTTTACCGTCATATTGAAAAGCAGAATTCTATACCTACCTGAGTCAGCATTAACCACGTCAGCACGGAGACGATTTTCTTGCTTTTTTTTTATCTTTCTTATTTTTTCTTGCTCTTATTTTCGTTTTTCTTGATCTTTCTTTTCTTTTTTTTTTTTTACGTTTTTCTTGGTCTTTTTTTTTATTTTCGTCTTGGTCTTTTTACATTTTTCTTGGTCTTCCTTACGTTTTTCTTGGCCTTTCTTACTTTCCTCTTGTTACTTTCAGACGATTTTATTCAGCTTAGGAGAGAGGTTTCTTGCTGGAGGGATTAGATTTCAAATATACCTGTAGCCCTCCTCAACCCCCTCAGTAAGAGAGTCCTTTCCTTCATCTGAATATAATCGTCTTGAATAAGCAAAAAAATCGCCTTGAAAATACGTCACTAGTTTCAAGAGATTAATACTATACCATCTAGATTTTTCCCAGTGCACTTCTTCGTGACTAGCATTATAAACATTTATCAATTTACCGCTACAACCCAGCATACAGGACAGAGAGAGAGATGCCAATGTTAGGTCAGATTAAAGTGAAAGGAGTGTAGGTTATCTGGTTACCGTCCCCTCCTCACCTGATGGCGGGGTGGGTTCCTTAGGTAGCCAGTGCATGGTTTAAGGCCCAACTAACGGCGTCCAGGCAACGCCAGGAGGCAGTTTAACGCATTTTACGGTCGTTTAGCCAATACTGAGGTCAGCGTGGAGCAAGGCAGAGAAGGGAAATCTGAGAGGACTTAAGACTTATAACAGAGTATCAGCTTGAACTTCGATTTTCTGTACAGTCGATCAAAACAGTAACTCACAGGCGTCCGGTGCTATCCCAGGTGATCCATATTGCTCGCGACTGACAGGTGATAAATGCCTACTGATCTGAATGCGTGTATGGTAAACAGGAATGAGTAGGAGATATTAAACAGGCGGTTAATACGTTGTCCTGGAACCATCTCTCTTAATACTGGGTAGAATTAGGTCGGATTTTTGAACCCTTGTCGTCTGTGGTACTCTGCTTTTTCGCGCTGTGTGTGTACCGATACGCTTTTGATGGAGTGTACGTTAATCCTACTGTTTGCACCAATAGTAAAAAAGAAAAAGAAAGTCGATTTGCAGTGATATTAATTTGGCATCTTTATACTGGATGTTAGGAGAGCTTGTGGCTTGTAGTGGATAATATGACTTATCTCTTGTAAACTCGCTGTAGACTCTCAAGCTTTTCACACTGTTATGCCTAACATTACCAAACATTTCACTGCTACATCACACACTGCCATACCTTACACTTCCACACCTTCCACTGTCACACCGCTCAGTACTATACCACACACTATACCACACCACTCACTACTATACCACACACTACCACACCTCACACTACCACACCACACATTGTTTAACCATACACCGCCACACCACACACTACTACACCTCACACTACCACACCACACACTGTCATACTTTCCACAGCCACACCACTCACTCCCGTACCACACACCACCACACCTCACACTACCACACCACACTCTGCCACACCATACATTGCCATACATTACACTTCCACAGCTTACACTACCACACCTCACCTTTTCGCACCGTATACCGCCACCCACCACACATCAGTTTGCAACACCTTACACTACCAAAACGCACACCATCACGCCTCACACAGTCGCACTTCACACTGTCACACTTAACACTTTCAAACCTCACAATTCCACGTCACACACTGCAATACAGTTCCACACAAGTTATCCTTCACTGCCACACCTCACATTGCCACTCTACACAATTCCACACACTTCCACACCTCACATTTCCATACCACTCACTATCGCACCTCACAATGCCACACCACACACTGCCGCACCAAACACAGTAACATATCACACGCCCCACAACTCACTACCATAGTACACGTTACCTTACCACACATTGCTACACCACACACTGCTACACCCCACACTGCCACTACTACCACACCACACATTGCCATACCACACACTGTCATACCACAAGCTCCCACTTCACACACTGCTATACTTTACACACACACACACACACACACACACACACACACACACACACACACACACACACACACACACACACACACACACACACACACACAAGGACGTAACTGGAATGGTCAGCGTACCTGTTAATTGGCTGCTGACAGGTGGCCCCCCCCCCTCTCTCTCTCTCTCTCTCTCTCTCTCTCTCTCTCTCTCTCTCTTTCCGTTTGTGTCTTTTCGTTTACTTTTTGTGTTTCGCCCACTACAATCTCTTTTCTTTCATTTCTTTCTTATCTCTTTCATTTCTCTCTTTTTTTTTTCTCACTTTTCTCTCTTTTTCATCTGTCGTTACTGAAACAAAAGCCTTCAATATTTCAAAGGCTGTCTGTCTGTTCATCCTACGACACTGATGTCAGGGTCTCTCTCTCTCTCTCTCTCTCTCTCTCTCTGTATATATAACTATGTCTCTGTTTATCAGTCTTTCAACAAGTTAATCTATATTTGTATCTATCGGTCTGCCTGTCTATCTCTCAGTCAGTCAATCAGTCTGTCTATCTATCTATCTATCTGTCTCGTTATATACACGCTTTAAGTAACGTGATATTTGTTTTGTACCCCACGTCCTCCATAGCAGCGGTGTTGGTAGTTTTTCACAGTTAATTGGAGTGGTGGAAGCCCGAGTTTGGACCTGCTTCCTGTGCGACTGTGGGTGGTAGGCGAAGGACGGTACGCTAATTTCCGCTTTGGAGTTCACGTGTAGCCGCCCTGAATAATAATGGGCTATGGCAGTTGCGACACTTCGAGGGATTGTTATTATTTTTATTATTATTACTGTTTTTATTATTATTATTGTTATTATTATTATTATTATTATTATTATTATTATTATTATTATTATTGTTGTTGTTGTTGTTTTTGTTTTTGTAGTTGTTGTTGTTTGGTACTGTTATCAATCCTACGAAGCAGGATGGTATTATTTTCAGCAACGAGCCCAGTACAGTTGCGCGACATTCATCGTGTGTGTGTGTGTGTGTGTGTGTGTGTGTGTGTGTGTGTGTGTGTGTGTGTGTGTGTGTGTGTGTGTGTGTGTGCTTTAACTCCTACGCTATTTAATGGATTTGATAGAAATTTCCCAACTGAATTCGTCTGGTTACTGGAAAGGTTTGCCAGTATATAAAGTTCTCCATCCATGATTTTTAGGGGGGTCGGTCCCTCACCAAATAAAAACTCTTAGAAACAGTGAAAGGAGGGCAGATATAGCTTTGATAACTTAGTGCCTATTGTATAATGAACTCGCGTCCGTATTGCGGCATTTAGGGAGCGTGACTCCCCCCCCCCCAATGATCCTTGGGGGGTTAACCTCCCTCCCCAAAAGAGAAGCGGTCAGAAACAGGGGAAACTGAGCACACGGGTTTCAACAAAATCGGCATACATTAACGGGGTTGAGTACGTAGTTTCCATGTTTCTTCGGAATGCACAGGAAGAAGCTGCACATCTATTTTATTATTATTATTATTATTATTTTTTCTTTTGCCTTCACTAGACGGTTTTATTTTGCTAAGGAGGCACTGTTAGACCGTACAGTGTTAGAGCCAGCCTTCAGTAACCCCTTCACTACGACGGGGCTCTCCTAGGCTGAAGAAAATCGTCTGAAGAGGGCAAAAAATAAAAATATCCTGGAGTTGAAGGGTGAAAAGCCAGATCACGTTTACTGTTTTGATCTTAACTTGATCTTGATTTTCGTTATTGTTTCGTCATTTTCCAGCTTATTTCATGTCTTTCACTGGCAGAATGAGATAATAATACGTCTCTACATCCTTTACATAGCACTTCTTCGTGACTAGCATCATAATTCAAGGGTTAATTTGATACCACGACTCGGTATTCAAGCTGGAAAGATGACAATTTTAGGTCAAGTTAAAATAAAAAGAATATAAGAAGGACCGCCAAGTCTGTGTGGTCTGCGTTAAAGGGTAAACTCTCTCTCTCTCTCTCTCTCTCTCTCTCTCTCTCTCTCTCTCTCTCTCTCTCTCTCTCTCTCTCTCTCTCTCTCTCTCGTATGCAGGTAGGAGGCGGGTCAGATGTGAAATGGAGTGAGGCTGGGAGTGTCATTGGAAATTGATGAGTGACCCCCCCCCCTCTCTCTCTCTCTCTCTCTCTCTCTCTCTCTCTCTCCCTCCAACTACTGCTACTACTACTAATACTAATACTACTGCTGTGGCAACAACAATAACAAAAACAACAACAACAACAACTACTACTGCTACTACTACTACTACTACTACTACAACTACTACTACTCCTAATAGTACTACTACTACTCCTAATAGTACTACTACCACTACTACTACTACTGCTACTACTACTACCACTACTGTGATGGGGTCTTTTTTTTTTTTATTATTATTCTTATTATCTCCAGACGATTTTATTCAGCTCAGAGTACACTTTCCGAACTGACGGGGTTAGATACAGCCTTCATAAAGTACGAGGCTCTTCTAAATAAATAAATAAATAAACAAATAAATAAATTGTGTGGAGAGAGCAAGAATGAAAAATAAATCACGTTCTTCAGGTCAGATGTTAATGTTTTGGTACACTGTATGTTTGATGTCCGTTTCTTTATTTTCCTCATGCTCTCACTTTCCTTCTCTCACTGTCCTTCCGTTCTTCCTTCCTCCTCCTTTCCTTCCTTCTTCCTTTCTTGCTTCCTCCTCCTTTCCTTCCTTCTTCCTTTCTTGCTTCCTCCTCCTTTCCTTCCTTCTTCCTTTCTTGCTTCTTCCTCCTTTCCTTCCTTCTTCCTTTCTTGCTTCTTCCTCCTTTCCTTCCTTCTTCCTTTCTTCCTTCCTCCTCCTTTCCTTCCTTCTTCCTTTCTTCCTTCCTCCTCCTTTCCTTCCTTCTTCCTTTCTTCCTTCCTCCTCCTTTCCTTCCTTCTTCCTTTCTTCCTTCCTCCTCCTTTCCTTCCTTCTTCCTTCCTTCCTTCCTTCCTTTATTCATTCTTTCGTTCATACCTCTCCATCTTTTTCTTTTTTCTCTCTTACTTCCATTCATCCTTTCCTTCACTTTCTTTTTTCCCCTCCTCGCTCCCATGTTTCCCTCCCGTTCTCCCCTCCCCCATTCTCTCCCCTTCCCCCTCCTTTCTTTCTTTCCCTCCCACCCTTCACTTCCTCCCTCCCACGTTGTTTTCTCTCCCTTTTTCTCCCTTCCTACACACCCATCTTTCTCTCCCTTTCTCTTGCCCATTTTCTCTCCCTTTCTTCCCCCTTTCCCTCCCCCTTTCTTCCGTCTTCCCCCTTCTTTCTCTCTCTCTTTCTCCCTCTCTCCCTTTCTTCTGTTCCTTCCTTCGATTTTGCTTCTCTGCCCTCCCTTCTTTACTCGTTTCTCCTTTTTCCTTTACAGGTTTATGCCTCCTCTCTCTCTCTCTCTCTCCTATTTCTCCCACCACACCTCCCTTCGACCTTCAGCCTTTTACCTTCTTATGGTAAGTAGTGTCGACCATCATCCACTCACTTCATGTAGTGCTATCTACTTCTTCCTCACCTTTATCATTCTGTCTTTGCATCTGCCCATCTCTCTCCCTACTTCTCCCTTTCCTTCCTATCTCTTTATTTCTCTTCTCTCCCTTTTAGGTGGCTTTACGTTGAGTGACAAACCAAATGGTTTCCTGTAAGCCAGGAAACCTTTTACAACACTGGATGGTAACCATATCACCAATTCATACGTGTTCCCTCCGTGTCAGAAAGTGGGTTGGCGGAGGGTTAGTGCCCCTCCTCGTAAAACAACTATATAGCTCAAAGACAAATGGCCACCTCTTACGGGATTATGGTGTCTGGCTATAGATAGATAGATAGTTTCTCCTTCCACACTTCACAACTCTCTCTCTCTCTCTCTCTCTCTCTCTCTCTCTCTCTCTCTCTCTCTCTCTCTCTCTCTCTCTCTCTCTCTCATTCAGTTTTCTTACTCTTCACTTTCCACTTCGTCCTTCCTCCTTTTCCTCTCTGATTTCTGTCCTCCTTCCGTCCTGCCTGGGCTCTTTCCCTCCTCTCCCCTCCCCTCCCCTCCCCTTCCCTTCCCTTCCCTTCCCTTCCCTTCCTTTCAGCGCATGGAACTATTTTTACCAACAGCCGGGTTTGTTCGCAAGAGATGGTCTGTACTTGAATGTGGTTGGTTCTGTGAGTTTAGGCCGCGTCCTGGATGAAGCCGTGCGGTCCTACTGGAAAAAATAAAAATAAAAAAACGGACAGCTCTCAGGACGAACAGTCGTGCTGAGTTAAACTGTAATCAGGGTATGGCCATGTGAGAGAGAGAGAGAGAGAGAGAGAGAGAGAGAGAGAGAGAGATTGGCCAGTGTCGCAGACTACCCTAGCCGGTGTCGGGCTAATGGTAACGTTTTTCTCGTAAATGCGCGCAGTTTGAGAAATAAGTTTATACAGTTTTGGAGGCCCAAGTATTTGTTGATGACTATGATGTTGTTGCCATTACTGGATCTTGGAAAGATACTCAAAGAAGAGATTCTGTAGCAGACTGTAACATTCCTGGTTACAGTACTTTCAGTAATGAGAGGAATGGGAGACTGGGAGGCGGCGTATTGCTGTATATTAATAATAACCTTCATCCAGTTGTAATCGTTAAACCATCCATTGACAATAATGATACAACTTATGTCCAGCTCAGAAATGAATCACGCAGGAAGATGACATTTGGATTAATTAAACCTCCACCGGCCCAGTCTTGCGAAATTGACAATAAAATATACAAACAAGTAGTGGAAGTCTGTTGCACCCAGAATACTGTAGCCTAATTGTTGGAGATTTTAATTTACCAGTACCAAGCTGGACTGGATCCATAACTTTACACACAGGGTTAGACTTGTATACTGACATACTTCAGAGCTCATTATATCAGTTTGTAGAGCAACCCACGCTTGGAGAAAATTTCCTTGATCTTATACTGGCGACGTCAGAAAACTTAGTGATCATCGCATAGTCACATTCAACCTCAGTTTCTGTAACACCGACCAAAATTGTTGTTATGAGAAAATCCCAGGCTACAAGAAAGCCGATTTTCACAAATTAGAGCTAACTTAATGTAGCAATGAATGGGAACCGATAATTGAAAGTACAAATATACACACAGCATGGACAGAGTTCACAGAAATCCTAAATTAAGCAGTTAAGGAATGTGTACCGATGAATAATAAAAGACCAGCGAAAAGTAATAAGCCAAAATGGTGGAACAACAATATTAAAAGATGTCTTTCAGCAAAGAAACTTGCATATCAGAAATACAAAGACACTAATAATGAGGAGGATATAAATATTTACCATAACTTACGTCGAAATGCTAAAAAGTTAATAAAGCAGTGCAAGAAAAACCTTGAAGGCGCATATTGCAAGCATCAGTAAATCAAACCCCCAAAGAATTTTTCAGTTATATCAGAAATAAGAAAATATTAACACCAACAATAGGACCACTAGTATCAGCAGATGGTGAGCATACATATGATGAAACCGAGATAGCTGAAGTCCTTAATAATCTCTTTACATCTGTATTTACAGTAGAAAGTTCATGCTCGATCCAAACATTATCTTCCTCACTCATTGATGAAGGCAATACACTCAAAGAAATTATCAGTGAGAGAGATGTACTCCTTGCATTAAATGAACTTAAGATAAATAAAACGCCAGGGCCAGATAGAATATTTCCAAGAGTCTTAAAGGAGGGAAAAGATGATATAATGAAACCCGTAGCACATATATTTAATATCTCTCTCAGAAGTGGCACTGTACCGACGAGTTGAAATTAGCAAATGTAACTCCAGTATTCAAAAACGGAAACCAATCTCAACCCAGCAGTTACTGACCAATAAGCTTGACAGCAATTGTTTGCAAATTGTTGGAAACCATAATTAGACATAAATTGGTCAAGCATTTAGAACAGAAATATCTCATCACAGACTCTCAGCACAGATTCCGAAACAAGCGTTCATGTCTTACTTATGTATTTGATTTTTTCATTGATATTATCAACATGTATGACAGCACTAAATCAGTCTGTGTTATTTTTCTTTGATTTTAAAAAAGCATTTGATAAAGTTCCACATATTTGACTTGTCGAGAAACTGCACGTCTACGGTATCGGTGGCAGTGTACTAAGATGGATTGAAAGCTGGCTTACGAATCGTAAACAAAGAGTTGTAATCAGTGGTAATGAATCATACTGGAAAAATGTTATAAGTGAAGTACTGCAAGGCTCAGTTTTGAGTTCTGTATTGTTCTTGATTTATATAGACGACATTGATGAAGGTGTGTTTTGTTAAATATCAAATTTTGCTGGTGATATGAAGATTGGTAATAGAGCAGATACCCCAGAACAAAGAATACTGATTCAAAGGGATCTTGATAAATTGCTTAATTGGACAGAAAAATTACAAATGGATTTTAATATTGATAAATCGAAAGGTCTAAATATTGGGAGTAATAATGAAAAAATTTAGTTATACAATGAATCATTCTCAATTCATGAATGTAAACCAAGAGAAGGTTCTAGGAATAATTGTGGCAGATGATCTAAAGCCAAGTAAACAATGCATAGAAGTTATAAAGAAAGCTAACAAACTAGTTGGATTTATATGTAGATCTTTTGAGTTTAGATCTGGAAATATTATTCTTACCCCGTACAGTTCCTTAATGCGTCCACATCTAGTGTACTGTGTGCAGTTCTGGTCACTGTATTAAAGGAAAGATATAGAGAAATTAGAGAGAGTGCTGGCGATGAGTAACAAAAATGATACCCAGACTTAGGAACAAATCATACGAGAAGCGATTAAATGAGCTAAAGTTATTTAACCTATCAAAGCACAGACTACAAGGGGATCTGATCCTAGTATTCAAGATTATTAAAGGAATGGACAATATGGATGTTGCCAAGTACTCTACAGTTGATCGTTCGAACTATACTAGAGGTAATGGGTATAAAATTATTGGAAAGCATTTCCAGCCTAATGAAGCCAGGCATTTTTTCTTTGACAAGGTTTTTAACATTTGGAATAAACTGCCCAGGGATGTTGTTGATTGGAGTACAGTGGTGACATTAAAAAATCGCTTGGATAAGTATCTTGCTTCAAATCCCCAGCTAAACACCTTCATGACTGAATAATAATGTAAGCTGCTTTTCTTTATTTCAGATCGTGGTAAAACTATAACATGGAATTACTATGTAATTAATGATACCTGTAGCTTATTGACACTTGTAGAGTATAGATATAGTAGGACAATATAGTTTACCACTTTTTACTCTTTCCTATGAAATCTCCAGGTCAGCTTTTCAGTGTTGCATGGTGGTCCTTCTCAGTTTTTTTCCTGCTGGCTTCGACTGGAGGGTTTGGTGGGTGGGGGGAAGCCTTCTTGTTTTTCTACCTGTACCTTCAACTTGTAGAATTAGATATCATAGTGATAGTGTTCTCTGTAACAAGCAGTCTGGAAAGGACTATTAGGTCTGTTGCTGTTTGCTTTCCTTTGCACACCTTCCCTTCCAGTCCATTCTCTTCCCTTCCCTCCCCGTCCTTTACAGTTCCATTCCTTCCACACTTTCCTACTCTCTCCCACATTTCATTAGCACCCTCCATTCCATCTCTTCTTTCCTCATTCCTGTCATCCTTCCATCAATCCATCCATTCATCCAACCATCCTGTGATATTTTCCTTTACTTTCTTTCTTCCCCCTTTCCGTTCCTCTCTCTCTGTCTCTCTCTCTCTCTCTCTCTCTGCCAACACATTTCCCCTTGCACTGTTGTCTCTCCTTCACTTTCCTGTCTCCCTCCTGCTCCCTCTCTCCTCCCTCTCCCCCTCCCTCTCTTCCTTCCTCCCTCCCTCCCTCTCTGCACAATTCCATCACATCCCACCCTCTCACCCCCCTTTCCTCCTCCCCTCCCTCCCTTCCTCCTTCCCTCCCCTTTAACTTTGCTTCCCGTCCATCCCTCTATCTCTCTCCCATCGCTTCCTCCTCTCCCCATCCCCTTTCCCATCTTCCTCTTCTCTCCCTCTCTCCCTCCCCTCTCTGGCAACACATTTCTCTCTCTCTCTCTCTCTCTCTCTCTCTCTCTCTCTCTCAGTTCTTCACTGTTGCCTACCTCTTCCCTCCCTTCCCCTTCCCTCCCCTCCCTCCCTCTCTCTCACCCTCCCTCCCTTCCTCCCTCCCTCTCTCTCTCTCTCTCTCTCTCTCCCCACCTTTAATTTGACAGACGTGTGGACAGATAGACGGGCGGGAGATGAAGATGGGAGAGAGAGAGAGAGAGTGAGAGAGGTGAGATATAAGGGGGGTGAGAGGGAGGGTGGAAGGGAGGTGGGGAGAGGGGGAGCGATGAAAGGAATGGGGGAGTGAAAAGTGGGTGGGAGGGAAGGAGAGAAGGGTGGAGAGAGAGAGAAGGCGTGGGAGGGCGAAAGGAAGGAGGGAGGGTGGGAGGAAGGTAGAGAAAGTGGAGAGAAGGAAGGTGTGGGAGTTTAAAAGGAGAGAGAGAGAGAGAGAGAGAGAGAGAGAGAGAGGGTGATAGAAGAGCGAGTTTTAGGAGGAGAGAGAAACGACAGGAAGGGGGGGAATAGCTGTACAGGTTCATGAGAGAGAGAGAGAGAGAGAGAGAGAGAGGAAGGGAGAGTGAGAGAAAAAATGAGAACTGGAATGAAAAGGGGAGAGAGCGAGAGAAAAAATAAGAGAAAGAGAGAGAGAGAGAGAGAGAGGGAGAGAGAGAGAGAGAGAGAGAGAGAGGGAGAGAGAGAGAGAGAGGATGGAAAGAGGGGGCGGACAAGAATATCGGAGGAGAGAGAGAGAGAGAGAGAGAAAGAAAGAAAGAAAGGGAGATATAAAATGGAAGAGGGAGGGCGAGAGAAAGGATGGAGAGAGGGAGGAAGAGAACGAAGGGTGGTGAAAAGGAGAGTGAGAGAGAGAGAGAGAGAGAGAGAGAGAGAGAGAGAGAGAGGATGAATACTGAGGAAAGGAGTGAGTGTTGGAATAATAGTGAAAGAAAATTGAGATAGAGAGAGGGGAGAGGTGACGTAGGGTGAGAGAGAGAGAGAGAGAGAGAGAGAGAGAGAGAGAGAGAGAGAGAGTTGACAATAGCACTGAAATCGATCTCTGATATTTCCACCTTTTGTGTTTTAATTAAGGGGAGTGTGTGTGTGTGTGTGTGTGTGTGTGTGTGTGTGTGTGTGTGTGTGTGTGTGTGTGTGTCAGAGAGAGGGAGAGATTCTGATGTAGATGAGTTTTAATATTGATTGTGATATATAGTTGTGAAAGTGTGTGTGTTTGTGTGTGTGTATGTGTGTGTGTGTGAGTGTGTGTGTCCGAATTCTATCTCTTCATCACTAACTTTAATTCCTGGTTGTATTAAATATCATGAGTTGTGGCCATGAGGTAGAAACGAATCTCCTTGGTTACTAGTCAAATTTTCCCTCCTATATGACTACAGTAAACCATCATCTAAGCTGGAAATGGGTTTGGGATCTTTGCCAGGTGAGAATGAACGCCTTATAGTTAATTTTTTTCGGACACAAATATCTGAGTAAGGATCGAACCAGCCACCTCACCGCCCACTTCCCATTTGCATCTCACGGGGCGATATTCCGTAGCACCTTTTCCTTAGCGATTTACATTTGGATATGGCTGGGTAACATCATTTAGGACCTTGCTTGTGAAGACTATGGCGATAATAGAATCATTTAAGCAACATGGAAAGATGATAGTAACGGATGATTAGCAAAATAAATCGCTTAGGAAGAGGGGTTAGGGAGCTTCCTTACTTCAAAAGGGCCAGGTTGAAAGCTGCCTTAATTTTCCATCTCTCCATCTTGAATGCTGAGTTATAATACGAGATTGATGCTAAACCACGGGGCTAGTCACGAAGAAGTGTAATGAAAAGGATGTTGCGTCGTATTATTGTCTCTATGCCACTGAGCCACGTGAAATAAGCCTCAAAAGGACAATTCTGGGCCAAGTTAGTGTAAAAAGAGTATAGTGCATCTGGGGAAAATGTTTATGCACACTGTTGAGTCCTTGTCAGAAAATAAGAGCAACATGACCTTCGCTTCCAATGTTGACGAAGCTTACAGTTTAACGAAGATTTTTTTTTTTTTTTTTTTTATGGGTCTCGGAGACATTGGCGGCTTCCTGTGAGTGCTCTGTCTGTCTTTTGATCTGTGGGTCATATTTCTAAAGCCAATTTTCGTTCCTTTTTTACGTCGCTGTGTAAGAACGTTGGATCCGACGCTCATTAATGTCAGGCTGGAGGGAGGTTTGACACGATGCTCCCTTTGGTCACTGGAGGGAGGATTGACACGATGCTCCCTTTGGTCACTAGAGGGAGGATCGACGATGCTCCCTTTGGTCATTGGAGGGTGGATTGACACGATGCTCCCTTTGGTCATTGGAGGGTGGATTGACACGATACTCACTTTGGTCATTGGAGGGTGGATTGACACGATGCTCCCTTTGGTCATTGGAGGGAGGATTGACACGATGCTCCCTTTGGTCATTGGAGGGAGGATGACACGATGCTCCCTTTGGTCACTGGAGGGAGGATGACACGATGCTCCCTTTGGTCACTGGAGGGAGGAATGACACGATGCTCCCTTTGGTCACTGGAGGGAGGATTGACACGATGCTCCCTTTGGTCATTGGAGGGTGGATTGACACGATGCTCCCTTTGGTCAGTGGAGGGTGGATTGACACGATACTCCCTTTGGTCATTGGAGGGTGGATTGACACGATGCTCCCTTTGGTCATTGGAGGGAGGATTGACACGATGCTCCCTTTGGTCATTGGAGGGTGGATTGACACGATGCTCCCTTTGGTCATTGGAGGGTGGATTGACACGATACTCCCTTTGGTCATTGGAGGGTGGATTGACACGATGCTCCCTTTGGTCATTGGAGGGAGGATTGACACGATGCTCCCTTTGGTCATTGGAGGGAGGATGACACGATGCTCCCTTTGGTCACTGGAGGGAGGATGACACGATGCTCCCTTTGGTCACTGGAGGGAGGA
This sequence comes from Coenobita brevimanus, assembly GCF_032717465.1. Classification (NCBI taxonomy): domain Eukaryota; kingdom Metazoa; phylum Arthropoda; class Malacostraca; order Decapoda; family Coenobitidae; genus Coenobita; species Coenobita brevimanus. Next base: position 29,471,707 of record NC_136974.1, read on the forward strand.
ATGACACGATGCTCCCTTTGGCCACTGGAGGGAGGATTGACACGATGCTCCCTTTGGTCATTGGAGGGTGGATTGACACGATGCTCCCTTTGGTCAGTGGAGGGAGGAATGACACGGTGCTCCCTTTGGTCAGTGGAGGGAGGATGACACGATGCTCCCTTTGGTCACTGTAGGGAGGAATGACACGGTGCTCCCTTTGGTCACTGGAAGGGGGAATGACACGGTGCTTCCTTTGGTCAGTGGAGGGAGGATGACACGATGCTCCCTTTGGTCACTGGAGGGAGGAATGACACGGTGCTTCCTTTGGTCACTGGAGGGAGGAATGACACGATGCTCCCTTTGGTCACTGGGGGGAGAAATGACACGATGCTCCCTTTGGTCAGTGGAGGGAGGAATGACACGATGCTCCCTTTGGTCACTGGAGGGAGGAATGACACGGTGCTTCCTTTGGCCAGTGGAGAGAGGATGACACGATGCTCCCTTTGGTCACTGGAGGGAGGATTGACGATGCTCCCTTTGGTCAGTGGAGAGAGGATGACACGATGCTCCCTTTGGTCACTGGAGGGAGGAATGACGATGCTCCCTTTGGCCATGTGTGAGGATACCCCAGGTTTATCTTAAACGTGACCCAGTAGACTGCAGAATGAAGTTGCCCTCCTCTTCAGCCCATCGTCCTTCTTTTTGGGGATATGGAGGAGAATTAGGGACATCTGTATAACCAGGCAGATCCACCGGCCGGTCACATCGATGCCACTGCATGAAGGCGTCTCTCACCAGCATCCTGCATGTAACACATTTGGTGTCGATGTTTTATTTGCAAATCTGGCTTGAAATTACCCAAACGACCGACTGATTTATTTAACAATTTATGAATGGTTAGATGTCGATCTGTTTGGTTAGATTATTGGCCTTGATTTGAGCATTGTTGGCCTTACTTCTTGATGCTGTTAGCCGTCCACTCCTTGCCTTTTCCTCCAGCCACTCATTGTCCCTTTAAAACGGGTCAAGAATCCCAAATCAGTAATCTTGCTTCCATTTCACCTCCTTGCATCATTAAAATCATGTTGTCATTTTTCCTTGCGGCCCTACCAAGTTTGAAGCAAAATTTCATGTCTGCACGTTGGTTCTACTGATACATCTTCCCGAACGCTGCAAGACATTCCCGTCGGTTAAGGAAGCTCCCTAACACCTCTTCTTAAGCGATTTATTTAGCTTATTACACCTTGCCGTCCTCTTCCGTGTTACCTAAGTCATTCTAATATCATCATACTCTGCATGAATAGCAATCAAAATGTTATTAGCCAGTCCTATCCAAAAATAAATCGGCAAGGAGGAGTTGTTGGGTACCCTCCATAAGGGCCGAGAGTATGAGCTATAGCCTTACTGTAGTTGCCCTTGATTCTGTGCACTGGTGGGAGGTATAATGCTGTGAGGTGATATAACTACAAGAATGCTGATGGGAGACTGGCAGTGGCGTGAATATCTGGCCACTAACAACTACTAACTACAAAATTAGCTAGACTATTATAAGAACTTTTCGGTCACACCTATGTATGTTTGTATGTGCCCTGGACTCCCCCCAAACCCCCCCCCAAAAAAAAAAAAAAAAATGCATCCGTATGTGCGATATGCTTTGGACTGATTGGTAGAAGTGGCGTGATGTTCCTCTGGTAGTGTTGCTAATGCTCAATGCTTGGTTCGTGTGTCATATTGAATCACTCGACAATGATGCTGCTGTTTATATTTTATGACGTGTGTTTGTATGTATGTATGGATGGATAGATGGATGGATGTTTGTTTGTATGTGTGTGTGTATGTATGTATATATGTATGTATGTGTGTGTGTATGTATGTATGTATGTATATGTCCCTGTGTGTACTGTATATATGCATGTGTAGCTGTGTATTTGTATGTGTAAGCAAGTGTGTATGTGTATATGTGTGCATGTACATCTGTAAACGTATTTGTACAATGTGTGTGTTTGTGTGTGTGTGAATGTGCATATCTGTAAATATATGGACGGATGTGTGTATGTGTACCTGTTTGTGCATGTGCATATGTACGTGTAAGTATGTGTACGTGCATGTATGTCTGTCTAAATGTACTTCTGTGTGTATGTACTGTCCATGTGCAGTTATGTATTGTACCATATGTGTACAGTATGTTCGTCCTTTGAGTGTATGTATGTCTGTTTGTTTGCATATATACGAGCATGTATGTATACGTGTGTGTGTGTGTGTGTGTGTGTGTGTGTGTGTGTGTATGTATGTACACCTTCCACAGCCTACAACATGGTCCAATTAAGTCGCAGTTGCCAGTTGATGCTTTTTGTGGGGCCGGGGAGACGTCAGATAGATCGATAGATAGACCCGGAGAGAGAGAGAGAGAGAGAGAGAGAGAGACAAGAGAGAGAGAGAGAGAGAGAGAGAGAGACGTAAACTGGCAATGATGGGTGATTTAACTGGGGGAGAGAGAGACAAGGGACAGGAAATCAAGAGATAGAGAAACTAGATAGATAAGCAGAGAGAGAGAGAGAGAGAGAGAGAGAGAGAGAGGAGCGTGGGCGAAAGCTGGGAGACATATTTCAAGATAGACTGGGTGAGCTAAGAGGAAGAAAAATACATGGATGTACAAATAGATAAATGCAACCCCTTCAGTGCGATGACGTCTTTTCATTTTATTCTCTCTCTCTCTCTCTCTCTCTCTCTCTCCCAGCTGAATAAAATCGTCTAGCGGTAACAATGATAAGAATAGTGTTGTCGTAGTGAAGGGGTTAGTGAGAGAGAGAGAGAGAGAGAGAGAGAGAGGGGGGGGATACTGAAAGCTAGACGGATAAAAAGACAATGTTTTTAAAAATAGAAAAAAAATGAACGAAATAAGAAGTATAATAGGTAAACAAGGAAGAGAGAGAGAGAGAGAGAGAGGAGAGAGAGAGACCGCCTTCCCCCCCTTCCCAAACAGCTCATTAGATCCCTATTAATGACTCTGCAAGTTTTAAAGCTAAACATAAAGCCAGGTCAAATTGAAAGAAAGTGAGAGAGTGAGAAAGTCCCGGCGCTCAACTTTTATCTGACGAAATTAGAAGCCTTTTTTTCCCACGAGAATTTTCTTAACTGATAATTTCCACTCTCTCTCTCTCTCTCTCTCTCTCTCTCTCTCTCTCTCACTTCGCAGACTTTCTATCACCCAATCCTTTTTTTTTTGTTTTGTTTTTTCATAACATAAGCTCTCAGTTCAATGTTTTTATTTTTTATTTTTTATTTATGCTGACTCACAACAATTATTCTCAGCTAGGTAAATATCTAGGCATTATCTAACATATTTATTTCGAAAAGTGTTCGCTGAGTCAATTAAAATCCACTGGTATTAGGAAGATAGAATTATAAACGATATATCCGGATTTAGGGGATTACTATTGCTTTGTAGGCTAATACTGAATTTAATATCGTCTTAGTGCAAAGTTAATGTCAGTGAAATAATGTGATCGTGTCCTGTAATGAAAGAGTGGTATGACAGTGGTATTAGCAGGCTTTATACCACCTCTAGTTTAACCCCTTCACTCTGATGACTTATTTATTCCTGATACCACCACAGGATTTATTTATTTATTTATTTATTTAGTTTAAGATAGATTTCGAAGTGAGGGGGAAGCCATTATGAAATCCCAGTACAGCGGGAGATCCTTTCACATCTATACCCCTTTTACACTAACTTGGCTCCGATTGTCGTCCTTTCCCAGCTAATTTCACATAGCTTGGTGGCAGAATAAGACGATACTGCAGCTCTGCATCCATCCCATTGCACCTCTTCGTGATTAGCACCATTTTCTAGCGTTCGTCTATAGTTATAACTCAGCATTCAAGGTGGAGAGATGGCAGTTTTAGGCCAAGTTAGAGTAGAAAGAGTGTAGTTTATAAAATCATCTGGTATCAGCAGTAGTAAGAATAATTACGTCTCCGGGTTGAATGGCTAGCAACGAATTATGCTTATTATTCCCTGATTTTACTGTGTCCTTACATTGCTGATTACTCCTTATTTCAATAAGTATTATGCTTATTACTCCCTGATTTTACTGTGTCTTTATTCTGCGTATTACTCCTTATTTTTATATTTTTATCTTTCTCCTTCATATTACCCCTTATTTTTTTCCTGCATATTACTCTTATTTCATTAACGGTATATCTTTTACAGCATATTCCTCTTTATTATTATTTCATGTCTTTTTCATGCTGTCCTAAATTCATGAAAAACATACAAAAATTTAATACTGTACCAGCAAAGGAAATTAACTGGTAAGGGAGATTTGAAAAGGGAACTCCAAAATTGACGAGAGTAAGAGCATAATGGATGTTTTGTTAAATCCTTCAGTTCGATTTATTTATTTATTTATTTATTGCTCTCCAGGTGATTGTATTTACCTGAGGGCAAATTTTTCGAACTGGGAGGGGAAGGGGGAGTAAATATACCTTCTCCCTAACGTCTCTTCCTAAGCGATTTATTTCACTTATTGACACCATACCATCCTCATCTACATTAAGTCATTGTAATATCACCACATTGGTTGGATTACGTAGAAAATTATGTTAACCACCTACATGCAAAAATAAATCGCTAAGGGAGAGGTGTTCGGGCATGAGAGTGGTGTAGCAGTGTGTAATTTCTTTTTCCATTTAACTTCCTGAACTTCTTTAACTTTCTTAATTTTGTGAATAATTTCCTTTAGGACGAGACCAACTTGTGAGGACCAATGTTTGTATTTCTCTCTCTCTCTCTCTCTCTCTCTCGCTCGCTCGCTCGCTCGCTCGCTGTGTGTGTGTGTGTGTGTGTGTGTGTGTGTGTGTGTGTGTGTGTGTGTGTGTGTGTGTGTCTGTCTGTCTGTCTGTCTGTCTGTCTGTCTGTCTCTCTCTCTCTCTCTCTTTCTCTCTCTCTCTCTCTCTCTCATTAGCCCCTCCAGTGTTTGTGTAATGATCGTGCGTAACAGCGGTCATTACAAGGGGGGTGATTAGCGGTAGTTAGGCTGCAAATGACCTAGTTCACCTCAGTCGACCCTTTCGCTGAGGACCTTGCACCTGAGTATTTTATTTCGAGTAACAGTAGGGTGGTTTGGCCATGTGGAGAGGATGGAGGGTGAGAGACTGACGAGGAGAGTGTATGTGAGTGAGGTGGAGGGGGGAGAGGGAGGGGGAGGCCGAGGATGAGATGGAGGGATGAGGGTGGAGGTATATGAGAGAGGGGGGTGCGAGTTGGAAGCAGGGCAGTGAAATGGCGGGGGACAGGGCGACGTGGAAGCGATTTGTTTGTGGCCACCCCATGCGGGATTGAGGCGTCTGGCAATAGATAGATAGATAGATAGACAAGTGGATTTATTTACAAACCACTTTATTTATAGATTTATTTATTGTGAGGGAACTGCTTGGTGTCATAGGCCTTCAGAAATCCCTCGTGTAATCCCCTCTGGCCATCAGTACACCTGGGGATTTTAATTAGGTGGCTCCCAGGTGAGTTCCTTCAGCTGAGGGAAATCTTGGCAGTCAGAGGGTTAACCGTAATTGGGTCTTGTCTGGAGGGATTTAAGACGATTTTTGGAGCTTGTTACGCAAGGGAAAAGAGAGCCAGTGAGTAGGAGAAAGCAAGAGAGAGAGAGAGAGAGAGAGAAGCTGGAGATCATAGGCAGGGGGAAATACAGAGGAAGATTGATCCAAAGGTGATTAAGCGTATGTTTAAAGGACTGAGATTATCGATTAGTACTTGTATTGGAGAGATAGATAGAAAAGAGGGCATGAGAGAGCTGTTAGACGGGTGCTGTGCGTCCGCCGTAATAGGGAAGGAATGCAAATAGACAGAAGAGTGGTAGTAGACGGAAAGAGGTGCAACAGTGCGGCGGAGAGAGAGAGAGAGAGAGAGAGAGAGAGAGAGAGAGAGAGAGAGAGAGAGAGAGAACAAAAAAGAAACTGTAACTGATGAATGTTCGTTAGCGTTTAATTTTTCGAATAACAAAACCGTTATAATAAAGAACCGTTATTTCAAATTCGAGCCAGTGTAGTTCGTTGGCATTGCGTTTCAGTTCATCCATTCAAATCATGGAATCCGTTAGCAGGGAGTAGCGTATTCAAATTTTTAACGTAACGACATTTGTTTGGCGTGAGCGGGATAAGTTGAAAAGTTTAAACGTTTTGAAATTACAGACGATAACGGTAGCGGTGCAAATGTTAAGCCACTGCACGGGAGGGACAACTCTAGACGGTTATATTCAGCTGAGAGAGGGGGAGGCTCCATATTAATCCCTTCAGTACCATGACCGCTCTATGGAAATTATTTTTCTTGTCGGTACCAAATGTTTTTATTATGGGGAAGGAATGAGCTGTTGTGGAAGGAACTGTTTAAATAATAATAATAATAATAATGATAATAATAAAATAATAATAATAATAATAATAATAATAGTAATAATGATAATGATAATAATAATAATAATAATAAT
>NC_136974.1:29483188-29498188 GCF_032717465.1 Coenobita brevimanus
TACATGCTAGGGCTGTCTCATACAGGACTGGTGTATTGGTATTAGCGGGGGTACTTTTATGACATGTCGGCGGGTTATCTGGTAGATCAGGAAAGTCTGCTTTTATGAAATTCAAATCCTTAAACTGTTCCCTGCTCCAGCCGGGATTCGAACCTGGGTCCATCAGGACTGCAGGCCGCCTCTCTACCGATTCAGCCACCTTTTTCCTTCCTCTTTTCTGTCATCTCTCCTTCCCCTTCTCATTTACATCATCCTCTCTCTCTCTCATCCACTTCCCATTCCTCCTCCACATTCTCCAACACTCTTTCTCCATTCCTCCCTTTCTCACTTACTTCCTTCTCTTCCACACACCTTCCCCCCTTTCCTCCTTCCCCTCCTCCTTCCCTCCCTCTCTGTTTTCACTTCCCTCGCTCACTTCCTTTTCCCTCTCACTGTACTTCATCCTCCCTCCCTCCTACCCTTCATCACTCCCTCTTTTTTTCCTCCTCTCCCTCCTTCTCTCCCTCCCTCCCACACTTCCTCACTTCCTTCCTCCATCCGTTCGTCTCTCTCTCTCTCTCTCTCTCTCTCTCTCTCTCTCTCTCTCTCTCTCTCTCTCTCTCTCTCTCTCTCATTTAAACACCATAATTTCCATACCATCCTCGCTAATCACCTCAGTATCACTCCTCATTAGTCCCCCCTCCCCCTCTCTCTCTCTCTCTCTCTCTCTCTCTCTCTCTCTCTCTCTCTCTCTCTCCATTATCTTCCTTTGTTTCTTTTCTCCCTTTTTAAATCTCTTTCACCCACACATTCCCTCTCCTCACATATTTACTCTTTCCTTCATCCGCTCTCTCTCTCTCTCTCTCTCTCTCTCTCTCTCTCTCTCTCTCTCTCTCATAAACAAACAGAGCAGATGGCAAGGGGGAGGAGGAGAGAGGGGTGAAACAGGAAAAGGGAGGAGAGATAATGAAAGGGGAGGAAAGAGGTAGAGGGGAGAGAAGGGGGGGAGGGAGGGGAGGGAAGGGAGGGAAGGTAATGATAGGGGAGATAGCAACATAGGCGGGAGGAGGGGAGAAAGGGGGAATAATTACGAGAGAGAGAGTGAGAGAGAGAGAGAGAGAGAGAGAGAGAGAGAATGATCATGCAAAGAGAGAGAGCATGTTTGAGTGAAAGAGAAGCACAAGGAGAGGAGAAAAGGTGGAATATGGTGTGAGAGAGAGAGAGAGAGAGAGAGAGAGAGAGAGAGAGAGAGAGAATGATTATGCAAAGAGAGAGAGAATGTGTTTGAGTGAAAGAGAAGTACAAGAGGAGAGAGAGAGAGAGAGAGAGAGAGAGAGTGATTATGTAAAGAAAGAGAAAATGTTTGAGTGAAAGAGAAGTACGAGAGAGAGAGAGAGAGAGAGAGAGAGAGAGAGAGAGAGAGAGAGAGAGAAAGAGAGAGGCGAGGTGGGGCAGGAGGAAGGTTAGGCAGGCAGGGAGGTGAGTCAGGTAGTTACACGGAAACAAACAAGGGAGACAGACAGACAGAAATTGAGGGAAGGATGGAGACTGTGAGGTAGAGAGGGATGGAGGGAGGGACAGAAGGAGGGAGAGGGAGACAGGCAGGGTTTCAGGAAGGGAAACGGGGAGGACGGTAAGGAGGAGTCATGAATGGAGGGAGTGAGGTCAGGAAGCAGACAGAAAGGCAAATCTTCCACGAGAATATCCTCTAATTTTCAGCAACAAACAGCTCAGCCTTTCATTATCTTGGTGTCCTTGGGGGTTCCGTCTCTCAGGATCTATCGTGAAGAGACCAGATGACCTTCGTATAATTCACATCCCAGATTTTCGTGGACTGAACTGACTCCGTACTTCTTTTAGCCCTACGCAGCAGGACGCTATTCGCCCCTGCGTCGGACACTGATCTCGTGTGGGTTGGTGGGTGGGTGAGGTGGGGGGTTCTGAGTATTTTGGAATCGAAGACTATTTTATTCCATTATCTCCCCTCCTCTTAATGGCTCCCTTTAACCTCTCTTCACCGCAGTGTTGTATCCATCTCCCTCGACATTCGCTACACCAGTGGTCGCTGCTGTATGGACTGTTTGCGTACATTCCTGCTCCATTACAGTGGGGGCACAGTACTTGTCTAGCAGGCACTCTTACTTGCTTTCTTTCCAACTCTCAGAGGTACCAGCAGCACAAGAGTTACTCGATACTCTCAGTCCTTCATATATGCAACTGTTAACTCTGGAGCTGCGTTTCGCAGTCTGTATTTCCCTCAGCTTATGACTTTCAGACCTTTACACACAACGTGTCAAAATATTTTGAACTAAACTTTTTTTGGGGGGATGGGGAGGAGGGGGTTCTTTTGTAATATTAGTTTTTCTTAGAATAACTTTCTGCAGGCTTAAAACATTTTATTCTTTCTTTTTTATATAAGAAAAGTAACCGTTCGCCCTGAAAGCCCGAACGTGGGATTGGTGCTGCCTGCAAAGTACAGTACAGCTTGAAGAACTGAACCCCTTTTCATTCCTTCGACTGACTAGAATCGGCTCGATTTGAATCATCGTGGCCTCTGCTGCCTGCATGCATAAGTAATGAATGGGAAGTCAACTTTAAGCATGTAAAATAATGGTGCTAACATTTTTACTTTGCCCCCTCGTTTAATGGAAACTTTGGCCATTCGGTGCCGAATTGTCCCCCAAAGTAGGCAGGAGTCACCACTAACCAGGACTGATACCCTGAAGAGTCAGAATGGAGGACATGAGAGCAGAAGTACAGACAGCAGGGGAGGCAGTGATGTATGTAGCAGGTAGTGAGAGGGGGTAGGGACTGAGAGAGGAAATGCAGGCAGACAGGCAGCAAGGCAGGAAGGAAAGGAGAGAGAGAGAGAGAGAGTGGCAGGGAGTGAGGAAGGCAGGGCGATGGGGGAAACAGGGGGTGAGTAAGAGAGGGGGAACAAACAGATAAGAAGGGAAGGAGGGGGGCAGGCAGGCCAATAAGGGGAAGGCAGATAGAGAGGTAGGGAAGAAGGCAGGCAGGAGGTGAGGCAAGGGCAGAGAGAGGCAGAGAAGCAGACAGGAGAGGAGGCGGTGAAGGACACATGTCATAGGGAGGGAAGGAGGAAGTGAGTCAAGTAGAGAGGAAGGGATGAAGGGAGTCAGAGAAGGGAGGGAGGGAGTCAGAGAAGGGAGGGAGGGAGTCAGAGAGGGAGGAGGAGAGACAGAGAGTGAGAAAGGGAGGGAGGAAGGTAGGGAGAGGGTGAGGGAGGAAGGGAAGAAGAGGGTGAGGGAGGCAGAGAGTGAGACAGGGAGGGAGGAAGGGAGGAAGAGGGTGAGGGAGGCAGAGAGTGAGACAGGGGGGGAGGAAGGGAAGAAGAGGGTGAGGGAGGCAGAGAGTGAGACTGGGAGGGAGGAAGGGAGGAAGAGGGTGAGGGAGGCAGAGAGTGAGACAGGGAGGGAGGAAGGGAAGAAGAGGGTGAGGGAGGCAGAGAGTGAGACTGGGAGGGAGGAAGGGAGGAAGAGGGTGAGGGAGGTAGAGAGGGAGTGATGCAGTAGTCATTACCCGGCAATACTAATATCCCCAAAAGTCAATACGGCTCATTACACACACTCTAATTGACCCTGACTGACACACGTATGGTACTGACGCAGGGGAGGCAGGGAGATGGGGAGGCAGGAAGGCAGAGAGATGGGATGATGGGGAGGGGGACAGGGAGATGAGGAGGCAGGCAGGGAGGTAGAGATGTGGAGGGACAGTAGGGAGACAGAGAGATGGAGAGGCAGGGACGGAGGTAGAGAGATAGGGAAGCAGGAAGGCAGGCAGAGAGTTCAGAAGGCAAGGAGGGGTGCAGAGAGATGGGGAGGTAGTCAGAGAGTTGGGGAAGCAGGGAGGAAGGCAGAGAGTTGGGGAAGCAGGGAGGAAGGCAGAGAGATGGGGAGAGGGGGATTGAGGCAGCGAGGGGGGGAGACGGTGAGGGAGGAAGAGAAATGGGGTGGCAGGGAGAGAGGCAGAACGATGGGAAGACAGAGAGGGAGGCAGGGAAGGAGGCAGAGCGATGGTGAGACAGAAAGATGTGGAGGCCGGGGGTGGGGTGGCAGAGAGATGGAGAGGCAGGAAGGGTAGCAGAGAGATGGTGAGGCAGGGAGGGAGGTAAAGAGATGAGAGGGCAGGGAGGGATGTAAAGAGACGGAGAGGCAGACAATGAGATTTTGGGGAGGAAGGTAGGGTGGGAGTGAGGTAGGATGGGAGAGAGGAGGGAAGTTAGGCAGGTAGGGAGAGAGGAAGAGAGTGAGGCGGGTAGGGAGGGAGGGAGGGAGGAAGCGAGGCAGGTAGGAAGGGAGGGAGGGAGTGAGGAAGTGAGGGAGAGAGGGAGGCAGGTAGATAGGACGGAGTGAGGCAGGTATGGAGCGAGTGAGGCAGGTAGGAAGGGAATGAGGCAGAAAGGAGGCAGGTAGAGAGGGAGAGAAGCCGGTAGGGAGGGAGATAAGCAGGTAGGGAGGGAGATAAGCAGGTAGGGAGGGAGTGTGGCAGGTAGGGAGGGAGTGTGGCAGGTAGGGAGGGAGTGAGGCAGGTAGGGAATGAGTGAGTCAGGTAGGGAGGTAGTGAAGCAGGTAGGGAGGGAGTGAAGCAGGTAGGGAGGGAGTGAGGCAGGTAGGGAGGGAGTGTGGCAGGTAGGGAGGGAGTGAGGCAGGTAGTGATGAAGTAGGGCAGGTAGGGAGGGAGTGAAGCAGGTAGTGATGAAGTAGGGCAGGTAGGGAGGGAGTGAGGCAGGTAGGGAGGGAGTGTAGCAGGTAGGGAGGGAGTGAGGCAGGTAGGGGGAGAGTGTGGCAGGTAGGGAGGGAATGAGACATGTTGGTAGGGAATGGGTCAGGTAGGGAGGGAGTGAGGTAGATAGGGAGGGAGTGAGGCAGGCAGATATTGAGTGAGCAGGTAGGGAGGGAGTGAGGCAGGTAGTGAGTGAGGCAGGTAGGGAGGGAGGGAGGCAGGTAGGGAGGGGGTGAGGCAAGTAGGGAGGGAGTGGGGCAGGTAGGGAGGGAGTGAGGCAGGTAGGGAGGGGGTGAGGCAAGTAGGGAGGGAGTGAGGCAGGTAGGGAGGGGGTGAGGCAGGTAGGGAGGGAGTGAGGCAGGTAGGGAGGGAGTGAGGCAGGTAGGGAGTGAGTGAGGCAGGTAGGGAGGGAGTGAGGCAGGTAGGGAGGGAGGCAGAAGTCTTTACCATCCGGCACTAATTCCCTCAAAAGTCAACACGCCTCATTACGCACACTAATTGATCCTTACTATACCACAACTGCTACTGAGAGAGAGAGAGAGAGAGAGAGAGAGAGAGGATCACCCTGGTACTAGTTCTACTTTTGTTTTTGTTTTTTTTCCTTTTACTGTTTTTTTGTATCTTGCCCACCCTATATATTGTTTTTGTCTTCCTTTTCCTACCTCTGGATTATGCCTTCAACAGGATGATGATGATGATGATGATGATGATGATGATGATGATGATGATGGGAGTTTTTCTGTATTTTCCTTCTCTTTTTTTTCTAACTTTTTACCAACACAATTATTAGTGGGATATGGGTTTGAGGTGGTGGTGATGATGATGATGATGATGATTAGGAGGAGGAGGAGGAGGAGGAGGAGGCGGAAGGAGGAGTTGGAAAAGTTTTGATGGTAGTGATAAAAATAATAATGATTTTTCTTGATGAGGTTGTTGGTGCTGAAAATTATGATGATGATGACGACCATGATGATAATGATGATGATGTCTAGATGATATTGTGCTCTTTGATGCTGTTTATTATAATGATGGTGATGATGAGGAAGCATGTCCAGAAGTGTTAACCCTTCAGCTCTTAGCCATCATTCATCATCATTGCAAAAAACTCTCATCTCCCTTTATCATGTTATCTCTATCTTTACAGGTGAGTGGAGAGGGAAGACTGTGTTAAGGTAAGCTTCCTCTACCTCCCCTCTCCCCTTCCTTCTCTCTCCTCCCCTCCACACACAAATTTCATCATCTTGTTCCTCTTTCTTCCTGCCCTTCTTCCTTTTTCCTCTTGATTTTTATGTGAGTGAGTTTGAAGATACGAGGAGGCATAGTAGACCAAAAAAGTTAGATAGTCATAGTTAACTAGAGGGTATTGAGTATGCGCATACCTCTGTCAACGCCAGTATATTTTAAGATTCACTTCTACAGTCTTTCCTACGGTCTCACATACTCAGTTATTAGTTGTACCGTGTTAGTCTTTCACAATATCTCAGAGATCGCATACCTCCGCCAATACCAGTGAAGTTTATGTTTTTTACCTGCATCCGGATTCGGCTCGACTTCAAAATCAAATCAGCTCTTCCTCTACCAAGTGCCCACCTGTACACCAGATTTGATTGATATCCGGTAATAAGTTTCTGAGATGTGTTTTTCACCAGCAGATAGACAGACACTGGTGAATACATAATCTCCTCCAGCGTCGGAAGTAGTGAGTGTGAGAGGAAGTGGTGTAGAAGTTAATGAAGCCAGGGAATTGAAATGGGATCAAGTTGGTTGTTGGCATTTTTGTACGGAGAAGTGTGACAGTGGTTGGGTACCCCCTTTTTATTAACATTTGTACTATAATGACAGTCGTCGGATTTACTTGTGAAGCACACGTACATGGAAGGTGTGGCTGTGAGGTGGAGGCAGGATTCCGTGGCTGCCTTGGTTGGTGAATCCCTGTGTGGCTCATTTCGCGGGACATGCTGTGGATTAGTTTACCATAACGTCTTATTTTTTTCCATGCTCTTTGGACCCTACCTCACACCATCTGTAGGCAGGAAAAAGAGGCTAGATGATGATGATGATGATGATGATGATAATAATGATGTGATGATAATGATGATATTATCCTTGACTTTCTCTCCCTTTCATTCTGTGAGATCAGGTAAGACCCTCACTCCCTTCCCTATCTCCTTCCATTAACCCCTTTCAATCCGCGGAAGTCATTTTTGTTTTATATTTGCTATCTATTTACGATTTCATTCTGATTAGGAAATATGGTTTGCAATCAGCGGAAGATGGAAGGAGTATCTAATCGCGTCAGTTCAAAATATCTCTCTTAAGCAAAACAGTATAGTCTTTCGGTAACACTTTCCCTATCCCCACTAACCCCTCTCCTCCACCTCCCCTGCTACCCTCTCTCCACTACCTCTATTAACCCCTCCCTTCCTCCCCCTCTTCCCTCTCTCCTTCTCCCCTTCTCCCCTCGCTTTATTGACCCCCCCCTTTCTCCCCATTAACTTCCTTCCCGCTATAGATTATCGGAGGTTGTAATATGAGGGTGAAGGACGTAAAACACAAAATCTACATCTCGACTATCGACTAATGCGGATTTACTGGACCCTGAATGCGATCGGGGCTAAGGGGGTTTGTGTGTGTGTGTGTGTGTGTGTGTGTGTGTGTGTGTGTGTGTGTACCTCCCAGTTGCAGACACACACACACACACACACACACACACACACACACACACACACACAAGGAATAGCCCATTATAAAAGCTGAAAGAAAAGGGAGAAAAGACGAAATTACTCATACCATCACGTGGCATTAGAATCGGTCAAGGAAGTGAATCTAAATACATATAATTTCTAAGTCTGGTTTCTTATTTTGGAGGGATTAAATGTCGAGCTGGGAACTTTAAAGGCCGTAGGAAATGTCACCAGCCAGCCAGACAGGAGAGGGTGCGGTATATATGTCTTTGTTTCTTTCTTTTTTGTAATGGGATACCAGGTACATGAGAGCAATGTGTGGAAACTTGTTATTTTTCATTTTTTTGAGGGGGGGGGGAGAATCTGAATTAACCTTCTTCACACCCATACCAGTCACTTTGCCCCCCTCCCATCACCATCCCAGCCCATCCTGCCAGCTCCGTTCCATGCCCTGCCCTGCTCCACCCTTGGCCGCCTTACTTTCACATCGAAGTTTTAAGAGAGGCTTTTGACTCAGGCCCTTAATATCATCGGGTAAGGAGGCTCCCTAGCACCTTGTCCTTAGCGATTATTTTTTGGATATATCTGATTAATATCCTTTTTTTTTTTTACGTTATCTGTGGAGAGTATGACGATATTTGAAGGATTTATATAATAAGGAATAGGACAGTAGGGTGTAATAAGAAAAATAAATCGCTTAGGAAAAGATGTTAGGGACGATAATACAGGCCTTAAACCTTTTCGTCATTTATCCCCCCCCCCCTCTTCCTTCCTGTCCCACCACCCAGCACCGCCATACCCCATCCCACCCACTCCCTCCCGCCCATCCCACCCTTTCTGCCTTGTCTCACCTTTGACTTACCTAAAGAGAGAGAGAGAGTGTTCTGTTCCCTGTAGTTTCCCTTTATGCTAACAGATGGCGTTGGATTATGCCGACTCACTGCCCCTCATGCCACCACTTGGACACTGTTTACCCACCGCAATACTGGATCTCTTACAGCAGGAGAGTACGAATATTTTTGACGGCTTTGCGGAAGATTAATAAGACTCTAAAACAAACACCAAGACAGCAATATCCCTTTTTACTGCCCGGGGATCGAACCAGCGACCATCAGTATTGCCAGTCAGCTACTATACTGTTTGTCTTTTTTTTTTCTTTTTTTCCAGATTTTCCTCTGTTTGCAGTCTATTTTCACGTAGCAGAAAGAGACAATTCTACCACTCTACACATTTTCCCTAGCACTTCTTCGTGACTAGCGCGATAATCCAGTGCCACTCTAGTCTTAGAACTCTACATTCATGGTGGAGAGAGAGGAATTTTAGGCCAAGTTGGAGTGAAAGTAGTATAGTCACATCAGAGTATCAAATATCTTCCCCATTTTCTTGTTGGAAGATTATATACATCTTGGAATACGTGGCCAAAGCCTTATTGATGAACTATAGTCGTTTCACCTTCAATTGGCCCAGATTTTTTTTTTTCCTTTTTGCTGTTTATTTCATGTAGCTCAGTGATAAAGATAATACTTTGGTTCTGCACCCTTTCCACAGAACTTCTTTGTGACTAGCGTTGTATTTTAGTGTTAATCTCTTGTTATAATTCAGTAGTGAGACAGGGAAAGTTTTAGGCCAAGTTAAAATGAAATGGGTGTAGTGTCGCGGATGGTGAGATTTTTTCCGCCATGTGTTCACCAAAATAAAGGAAGATATTTAACCTTCAGGTTTATATAACTTAGGAAGCTGAATAAAATCGTCTGGCGTTATCTGGTACAGGTTACTAGAGTTGCCCCTACCGTGAGAGAGTTAGTGGTACTTCCTAAACTCAGCACACCCCTTAACCCCTTTAGCCTGGTAGGAGAGAGAGAGAGAGAGAGAGAGAGAGAGAGAGAGAGAGAGAGAGAGAGATTAACTTCTCATCTTACTTGCTTACAGAATAAAATTTGAAGCTAAAATAAATAAATAAATAAATAATAACGCAATTTACAGGGGAAACGCACACCTTAAAAAATAAATGTTGGCTTGGATATGTCACAGTAGAAAAGCCGCACACATGTATGCATTTAAGCCGTACACACACACACACACACACACACACACACACACACACACACACACACACACACACACACACACACACACACACACACACACACACACACACACACACACACACACACGGCATAATAAGGTTGAGAGAATTTTTTGGTACATTAACTTTCTATTTCCCTTAGCCTCCCTTCCTTGTTCCATCCCTCCATCTCTTCCGTCCTTCCTTCCCTTCCTTCTTTCCTTCCATCCTTTCCCTCCTTCCTCCTTTCCTTCCCTCCTTGTTTTTCCACTTCCTTCTTCATTTTTTTTCTTTTTTTTTCAGATCTCTCTCCCTTCTTCTCTCTCACCTCGCCTTTCCGTCCATCCTTTCGTCCCCCCCACCTCTCTCTCTCTCTCTCTCTCTCTCTCTCTCTCTCTCTCTCATTTTTTCACTCCTCGTACCCTTTATCTCTACACTGTTTCCCTCTTTTTTCTTTTTCTTTTTCCCTTTTTCCCTTTCGACTTCATTCTTTCTGTCTTCCATTTGTTTTGCATTCGTTTAATATTAAAAAAATCCTTCCCCTCTGTTTTTGTTCATCTTCATTTCCTCTTCCCTCCATCCTTCCCTCCCTCCCTCCTCCGCCTCTCTTTTGTATGTCTATCCCTTTTTTCTTCCATTCTCAACCTTTCTTCCGTCCCTTATTCCCTCCATCACTTCCTCCTTCATGCCTACCTTTCTTCCTTCCTACCTTCCTCCATTTTTCCATGCCCTCTCGTTTTTCTTCTAGGTTTGCATTGTGTTCTTTCCTTTTTACTCCTCCTTCCTTCCTTCCTTCCTTCCTTCCTTTCTTCCTTCCTTCCTTCATACTGTCCTTTCTTTTCCCTCCATTCCTTCCTTCCTTCCTTCCTTCCTTCCTTCATACTGTCCTTTCTTTTCCCTCCATTCTTTCTTTCTTCCCCTCTTCCCTCATCCCTTCTCTTTCTTTCTTGTCACTTTTTATTTTATTTTTCTTCCCTTCCTTTCCCTTGCTCTCCTTCTGTCTTTCTTTCTGTCTCTTATTTTTCTTTCTTCTCCACCACCCCTCTCTCTCTCATCAATTCTTTCCTCCAGGCTCCTCTCTCTTTCTCTTTCCTCCCTTTCTTCCCTATTTTTCTTCTTTTTCTTTCCTTCCTTGGTATGAGCTTGTGTTTCTCTCTCTCTCTCTCTCTCTCTCTCTCTCTCTCTCTCTCTCTCTCTCTCTCTCTCTCTCTCTTTTATTTTCATCTTTCTTTCATTTTGCCTGCTTCCATCCTCCTTCCATCTTCTTTACTACCCTCCTTCCTTCCATTCATCTTTACTTCCTTGCTTTCCCCTTCCTGATACATATTTGTGTTAAAAATTGTAGTTATTCTTTCCTTCCTTCCTTCCTTCCTTCCTCTCTTCCTTCCTTCCTTCCTTCCTCTCTTCCTTCCTTATTCACTTATTTACTTAACTTCTTTCTTGGTATTATATGTTTTCTCCTTAGTTTCCAATTCTTCCGTGTTTTTTTCATCTTTACATACATTATTTTTTTTTTCTGTTATTCCTCTTCTTTCCCCCCTTCCCCCATTCCCCATCCCTCCTTCTACCCCCTCTCTCACCCCTTCTTCCTCCTCTCTCTCACCCCTTCCCCCATCCCTCATCCCTCCTTCTACCCCCTCTCTTCCCCCTTCCCTCCTTCTACCCCCTCTCTTCCCCCTTCCCTCATCTCCCATTCAACCATCCCTGCCTCCTCCTGCTCTTCCTCTTCCTCCTGCTCCTCCTCCTCCTCCCCCCCGTGGCCAGACTCCACCCTCAGCATTTAGGGTAATGCTTTTGTGTCGTCGAGTTTTTGAGGGGCTTGTATAATGGTGGGGAGAGAGAGAGAGAGAGAGAGAGAGAGAGTTAAGGTAGATATACATACCTTACTGTTCTTTTTTGATGGTGTACCTTACTGGAAAGCTGGAAGATATGTTAACAGAGAGAGAGAGAGAGAGAGAAAGAGAGAAGGGAGGGGGAAATGTCATGTAAGCGAGGGAAGCCGAGAGAGAGAGGGAGAGGGAGGGAGAGGAGGGAAGGGGGTAGTTGTGATCTAATATGCATAGTCACGCCTGTCTCTCTCTCTCTCTCTCTCTCTCTGGTTTTCGTAATTCTTTCTCAGTATATGTCTGCATCTATCTATCAGTCTATCTAACTGCATTTTCCTGTATAACTATATCTCTAATTCTCTATCAGTCTATTTCTTTATCTATCTGTCTATTTACCTACAGTATATCTATCTTTCTGTGTGTTCCTACCGCTATGTCTGTCTGTCTATCACTTCATATATCTATCGACCTTCCACTCTGCCTTTATCTATCTGCCTGAATATTTCATCTCTGTCACACTCACTGTCAGTATCACACACTCTTCTGCACACTCGCCACACTCACACTCATTTTCCGCTCTCTCTCTCTCTCTCTCTCTCTCACACACACACACACACACACACACACACACACACACACACACACACACACACACACACACACACACATTTATCATTGTTGGTTCCAGACGGTTTTATTTACCTCAAGATGCCTGTATTTATTTTCTTCATATCTCAGACGCTTTTCCTCAGCTTAAGAGAGAGACGCTTTGTGCTGGAGGGGTTGGTCGTCGCCTTCGTCAACCCCTCTGCCACTGGGGGTTGAGGAAAATCGTCTGGTAGCAGCGAGAAGAAAAATAAGGACGAAAAATAAAGAGCAAGGATGAAAAATAATAGAAAATGGTGATCTTGAGGTTAAGGTGGGGGTCTCAGGTAAATCGCCCGTAGTGAAGGGGTTAAAGATTATCCTCATTAATCCTTCAAAATAATCTTCCTTAATCCTTTGACTTCATTTGATTTATATTTATCTATCTATCCTCTCAATGTATCTATCCAGTCTACCTATCTATCGATCTATCTGTATATCATCTTTGTATCTATCTGTTCATCTGTCTATCTATCTGTCTGTCTACGAGTATATATGTATATCTCCAGACGCCTTAGTCCCATAAAGGGTGGCCACAAACAAATCGCCCCCATGTCGCCCTGTCCTTTGCTATCAGACTGCCTTTTCTCCAACTCACGCTCCGCTCCCTTATGTATAAAGTTTTTTACTGCCATCCCAAAATATACTAGCGATACCTTTTTTTATTTTGTATTGTATTTATTTATTTATTCATTGGGTCCAAAATTTGAACATTATAAAATCGTCTGTTTTTATCCGAATTAAAATGGAACGTGGATAATTGACAGACGTAGAGCAAAACGCCTCTGCTATGAAAAAGTCTTCTGATAGATAGATAAAACTGTCAGATGGTAGATAGAAAGAAGAAGAATAAAGATAATAAGTCCATGGGCTGTACAAGTAAAATATATTCAGTTTTTTTCCCTGCAGGGGCATTGAATTTTAATATAAATTTTTGTTGATTATTTTTTGTGTGTAATCTACTGGAATAATAATGAGAACTTGTAATTTATTCTCTCTCTCTCTCTGTCTCTCCCTCTCTCTCTCTCTCTCTCTCTCTCTCTCTCTCTCTCTCTCTCTCTCTCCTTGCCCCTTATCTCTCTCTTTTCTCATTCTTTTCCTCTTCCCTCCTTCTCTTCCTCTTATCTCCCTCTCCCCCTTTTTGTTTTCCCTTTTCTCTCCTCCATTTTTCTTTTCTCTCTCTCACTTTTTCTCTCTCTTTTTCCTCCCCCTCTCAACCCCTCTCCTCTTGCCTTCCCTCCCATCTTCCCCCTCCATCCCTTTCCTCTCTCTCTCTTCCCTCTTCGTTTTCCTTCTCTGTTCTCTTTTCATCTCAATTTTTTCGTAACTCTCTTCTCTTTTTCTTCCCCCCTTCTCTCTCTCTCTCTCTCTCTCTCTCTCTCTCTCTCTCTCTCTCTCTCTCTCTCTCTCTCTCATTAGCTCCTACCTCCACTCCCCTCGTCGTTTTTTCTTCTTTCCGTAAATCTCTCCTCCCTCCCTCCCTCCCTCCTTCCCTCCCTATCTTCCTCCATCCTTCCCTCCCTCTCTCCCTTGAGGTTAATCAGTGACAAATTCCCTCCTTCCTTCCTTCCTCGTTTACTCCCTCGCTTCCTTCCTCCTCCTTCTCTCTCATTTTCTCTCCTTATTTTTATTTTTTCTGTTTTTATTTATTTTTTGCTGGTTTAGATTTCTTCCTTATTTATTTTGTTATTTATTTGCTTATTTACCTCCCCTTTCTCCTTATACAGTATCTGTTTATCTATCTGTCTTTCTAGTATCTATGTATCTATCTATCTATCTGTCTGTCTATCTGTCTATCTCTATCTGGATCCTTGTTTTCTTACCCTCTCCTCTCCCCTTCTTTTTTCCTCTGTCTCCCCATTCCTCCTCCTCCTCTTACTCTCCCTCTTCCTCTTCCTCCTCTTACTCTCCCTCTTCCTCTTCCTCTTCTCACTCTCCCTCCTCCTCTCCCCTCCCTCGCCTCCCCTCCCCCCCTCCGTGCCGTAATATAAGAAACTTTTACTTAATATTGGGACTTAGGAACCCCCCCCCTCCTCCGTTTTCTACACACACCAGATGATCCACACCAGTCCCCCCTCCCCCCGCTCTCTCTCTCTCTCTCTCTCCCAATCTGCTCTCCTTTCGTCTTTACTTATTACCTTCTTTCAGCTTCTTTCTCTCCCTCTTTCCCTCCTTCTGTTCTTCCTGTCTTCCTTCCTTTTTTCTTCCTTCTTTCTTGCCTGCTTTCCTTCCTTCCCTCCTTCCTTCCTTTCTTCCATTCATCACCATCCTCTCTCGCCTTCCTTCCTTCCTTCCCTCGATCTTTCCTTCCTCGTCATCTGCTTTCCTTCCTTCCGTCCAGCCTCAGTATCCCTTCTCTTTGATTTTCTCCTTCCTTCTTTCCTTCCACTTTTTTTTTTCTTGTTTTCAGTCCCTACCTCACTGCCCTCACCTTCTCTCTCTCTCTCTCTCTCTCTCTCTCTCTCTCTCTCTCTCTCTCTCTCTCTCTCTCTCTCTCTCTGCACGTCCACTTCTTCCTTCCATCATCCTTCCTCCCTCTTCCTCTTCTCCCTTCCTTCCATCATCCTTCCTCCCTCTCTCCCTTTCCCCCTCTTCTCCTTTCCTTCCATCATCCTTCCTCCCTCTCACCTTTTCCCCCCTCTTCACCCTTCCTTCCATCATCCTTCCTCCCTCTCACCCTCTTCTCCCCTTCTTCCTCCCCTCTTCTCTTTTCTCCCCACATTTCATAAGTTCCCCCTGCCATAACTCACCCCAGCCTAATAAGGAAAACGGCTCCTGCATCATTTAACCTGTTGACGTCTGCTGGCTCTGGTAATTGTGGTAGTTGTGGTAATTGTGGTAGCAGTGGTAGTTGTGGTAGTGAATTTTCTATGAGGGTTTTTGTGTATACTTTGCATGGTGGTGGTAGTTGTGGTGGTGGTAGTTGTGGTAGTTGTGGCAGTACGTTTTCTTTGCGTTTTTTGTACTCTGATAGTTGTGGTAGTGATGGTAATTGTGGTAGTTGTAGTAGTATATTTTCCTATGCGGGTTTTTGTGAACTCTGTGTGGTAGTTGT
>NC_136974.1:29503188-29515688 GCF_032717465.1 Coenobita brevimanus
ACTGAGTTATTGCAGAACATAATTATTTTCCCCTCCTCTCCTTTCTCATAAGCGTAGAAAATAGGTATTACAGTTAGTTAATAGATTGTACTAGACACCCAGGGACTCTCCAACACCCTCCTCTCCCTCTGTAAACCCACAACAGGCAGAAGAAAAATAGATAGAGATATTAACAGAAAAATTACTCTGCTCCGTGGCTTTGATATACGAACTTTATATTATGTTCCGCCTAACGTCATGCGATTTATTCTTCAAGGAGAAACTTATGCCCTAGAAATGTGAAAATGAATGATGATTACCTTTATGAAAATTCAGAAGGATGTATTATTTTTGTCTTACACGCAACAAGCCATTTCATTTTTCAGGTAATAATAATAATAATAATAATAATGATAATAATAATAATAATAATAATAATAATAAACACCCGCATTGCAGAAGTTTAAAGGAAATTTGAAGACAAGACACAAGTTTTTAGTCAAAATCGGTACTGCTTAATGGATGATGTGGATAGATAGATAGATAGATAGACAGATAGGAAGATAGATAGATTGATAGGTAGGAATAGGTCGGTGGGAAGTGAGAGAGAGAGAGAGAGAGAGAGAGAGAGAGAGAGAGAGAATGGTAACGGGTGATTTTGTGGGGGGGTTAAAAGCGGGTACGAAAGTTGGCGAAAGTGAATTAACTGAGAGAGAGAGAGAGAGAGAGAGAGAGAGAGAGAGAGAGAGAGAGAGGCTCATTAGTTGTTTCAGGTGTCAAGAGGTGCTGCAATTAGCGTGTTGACTGGGGTACATCTATCTGTCTATCTTTCTATCTATCTGTCTATCTGTGTTTCTGTATCTGTCTATATATATGTATTTATGTTTATCTATCTATCTATCTATCTATCTATATCGGTCTGCCTATCTGTCTCTATCTATCCATCTATCTGTTTGTCAATCCTGTTTATCTATCAGCCTTTCAGTCTACATGTCTCTCTGTCTATCTATCAATCTATCAGTCTGTGTCAATCAATCGTTCTATCTATGGCGATATACCAGTCTGTCTTCTGTCTATCTACTTGTCTATCTACCTCAGTCTATCTGTGTGTGTGTGTGTGTGTGTGTGTGTGTGTGTGTGTGTGTGTGTGTGTGTGTGTGTGTGTCTGTCTGTCTGTCTGTCTGTCTGTCTGTCTGTCTGTCTGCTTGTCTGTCTGTCTGTCTGTCTCTCTCTCTCTCTCTCTCTCTCTCTCTCTCTCTCTCTGCACCTCCATCCACCTGCCTATACTTCTGTCACTCTATGTCTGTCTGTTTGCCTGTCTACATCGGTGTATATATCTATGTATGTGTGTGTATGTCAGTCTGTCTATCTGTCTGTCTAACCAGCTTGCCTTTACCTGTGTAGCTTTGTGTTTAGGTTCGTATGTATTGTATGTATGTATATATGTATGTATCTTTGGTCTATGTCTATTTATCTATCTGTGTATCTATCTATCCATCTGTCTCTATTTTCTCTCTGTCTGTCTGTTTATACCTCAGTTGCTAACATATTTCCATCGCTAATATATCAGTAATACCCGGTAAAACAAATAACTCAAGAGTCAAATGGCCACCCCGTACGGGATTATGGCGTCTGGCAATAGATAGATAGATAGATAGATAGACATTGTTCTCTATCCTATCCATTCTCTCTCTCTCTCTCCCTCAGATAATTCAGTTTCACCGACTTGTTCTGGCTTTTAAACCAGGAGAGTCTCTCTCTCTCTCTCTCCCTCTCTCTCTCTCTCTCTCTCTCTCTCTCTCTCTCTCTCTCTCTCTCTCTCTCGTGTTAATGATGCACTAGGGAGAGAGATTGAGAGAGAGTGAAGCACATGTGAAGGAGAGGGCGTTTAGTGCTGAGAGAGAGAGAGGGGGGGAGAGGTGTGTGTGTGTGTGTGTGTGTGTGTGTGTGTGTGTGGCTGAATGATTAAGAGGATTATGTATGTGGAGATGAATGATTAATGAGAGAGAGAGAGAGAGAGAGAGAGAGAGAGAGAGAGAGAGTATTTGTGGTTTTAAGCACGTTATAAAAGTTACAGTGAATAAGTTAATTGTGCGTGCGTGAGAGAGAGAGAGAGAGAGAGAGAGGGGGGGGGTGAAGGGGAGGTGAGGAGATAAAATTCATGAAGATTTACACTTCCTAGACTTCATCATGAGGAGACTTTGGTGCATTGTCTCTCTCTCTCTCTCTCTTTACGCCGTCTTCCACCTCATTAGGTCCTCGCATCCTTCCCCTGCTCTTCCTCTTCTTTCTCTCTTTCCTTCCCTCTCTCCCTTTCCTCTCTTCTTTCCCTTCTTCCTCTCTTTTCCCCTTCTTTCTCCTCTCTTCGTTCGTCTCCTGTTCCCTTTCTTATTTCTCCTTTTTCCCTCATTTTACATAAACTATCACATTTTTTCTTCATCTTTCATTTTATAACTTCTTCACATCTATTTTTTCTTATTTAAGGCGGGCATGCAGCACCCGTCTGCCTACACACTCTGGCCCTTCATTGCCCACCTCTTTAGCGCAGTTTTTAACAGCTATTCCTATGCAGTTATATACGCAACAGGTCAACTCCGGAACTGTTTACCTCAGTCTTTCTTGTCCTCTGTTTACGACCTCCACTCTCTCCAACTCACTCCGTAGTTGAAGTCACCGGTTCGTGATTTCTTCTTCTTCATCATTATCTTCTTTTTTTTTCGTCTTTGTCTTCTTCGTCTTCTTCTCGTCCTTCTTCGACAAGGATGATTTTTCTTGCCCGCATTATTTTGGTTGCATAAAAAAATTGGTAGTGTGCCTTATTGACTTCGTGTATTCGAAAGATATTAATTATAAGCCTCCTTCTCCTCCTCCTCCTCTTCCTCCTCCTCCTCCTCCTCCTCCTCTTCTTCTTCTTCTACTTCTTCTTCTACTTCTTCTTCTTCTTCTTCTTCTCTTTCTTCTTCTTTTTCTTCTTCTTCTTCTTCTTCTTCTTCTTCTTCTTCTTCTCTTTCTTCTTCTTCTTCTTCTTCTTCTTCTTCTTCTTCTTCTCTTTCTTCTTCTTCTTCTTCTTCTTCTCTCATTAAATACTCCTCGTCCTACTCCTCCTCCTCCTCCTCCACCACCACCTCCTCCTCTTCTTCTTCTCCTACTTCTTCTTCTTCTTCTTCTTCTTCTTCTCTCATTAAATATACTCCTCCTCCTCCTCCACCTCCTCCTCCTCTTCTTCTTCTCCTACTTCTTCTTCTTCTTCGTCTTCTTCTTCTTCGTCTTCTTCTTCTTCTTCTTCTTCGTCTTCTTCTTCTTCTTCTTCTTCTTCTTCTTCTTCTTCGTCTTCTTCTTCTTCGTCTTCTTCTTCTTCTTCTTCTACTTCTTCTTCATGTTCTTCTTCTTCTACTTCTTCTTCATGTTCTTCTTCTTCTTCTTCTTCTTCTCTCATTAAATAATACTCTCTGCCATAGTCCTGACGCTCTAATTAGACCTTGCCACAAAATTTTACATTCGTAAGAGCATATTATTATCATTATTATTATTATTCTATCTATCTATCTCTATCTATTGCCAGACGCCTCAATCCCGTTTGGGGTGGCCACAAACAAATCGCCTCCAAGTCGCCCTGTCCCCCGCCATTTCACTGCCCTGCTCCCAACTCACATCCCCCTCTCTCATAAACCTCTCCACCCCATCCCTCCATCTCATCCTCGGCCTCCCCCTCCCTCTTCCCCCCTCCACCTCACTCACATACACTCTCTTCGTCAGTCTTTCACCCTCCATTCTCTCCACATGGCCAAACCACCTCAGTGTGTTCCTCATAACGCTTCCTATCACATCCACATCAACACCACAACGCTCCTTTATATCCTCATTCGTCAGCCTGTCTCTCCATGTGACTCCACAGGCTCCTCTTAAATAACTCATTTCCACTGCTCTCACTCTTGACTTGTGTCCCTCCAACAACGTCCAAGCTTCACTTCCATACGTTAGAGTTGGTATCACAATACTGTCATGTAGTAACTTTTTCACTTCCATGCTCACTTCCCTGTTTCTTATCACTGCTTTCAAAGAACCAGCAACCTTTCTTCCCTGCTGTATTATTATTATTATTATTATTATTATTATGATGATGATGATGATGATGGTGATGATGATGATTATTATTGTTATTATTATTATTATTATTATTATCATTATTTTATTGTGTTCATCTACGGCGTCAGCGTCGCTCAGTGGTTATGTTGTTTGCTTTCTGGTGTGCGATGCCCTGAGACGGGTTCGAATCCAGTCATAGCGGTCATTCCAGGTGAAACAAAGGACTGGAAAGCAATAAACTAAAAAATAACACCTACAGCTCACTTACTTCTTGCGTACACGTCAACAGAAACACACACACACACACACACACACACACACACACACACACACACACACACACCGAGAGAGAGGGTGACTGCCATAAGACATACAGTTTTATACAGAGGCACTTCACGACCAATGGCAGGCGAGAATTACATACATTTTTCTTCACTACATTAAAACACTGATCTTATGGCAGCCACCCTCTCTCTCTCTCGGTGTGTGTGTGTGTGTGTGTGTGTGTGTGTGTGTGTGTGTGTGTGTGTGTGTGTGTGTGTGTGTAAGTGAGGTGCATGTCATCCTGAAGCCATGAAAGTGTTTGTATGTGTTTGTCTGCAGTTCATGTAAGTCGGCGTGACGTGTAGCTCATCTGTTACACCTGCCACACTCACCTGTCGACATACCTTTAATTAGTCACCCTGCACACTGTGGGTTATATTTCTTGTGACATGGGAGGCTTCGTAGCGCATCATCCTTGGCGATTTGTTTGCGTATTTCACCTTAACATTCTTTTATATGCTATCTGTGTTATATTACTTTAAAATCGACGTTGTTTTCAACAGTAATATATAAGATGAGCCTGAGGTGTTAGTTGCAAAATAAATCGCTTAGTAACAGGTACCACTAATGCCCTAAGCCGAGTTATGTGTCTTCTATTGTTACATCATTGTAACTGAACGACACGCCCTTCAGGAGTTAACGTCCCATGCAATATTCATCTACCGTAATCTACAGCCATTAGGCTCCTGTGCGATATATACGAGTAAAATGCCCTTTTTTTTTTAAATTACAAAGCACTGTATTCATATATTTCACAGCAGATAACTAAATGGCAAACGTACAGTTCATCGTTTCATAACACGTACGTGGGAAAGAATGTGTCTGTCAGTTTCTGTAGCCCCATCTGACGCAGCGTACGGGAAACACAACAACACTGGAATGGGACCAAAGACCGACTTATCTATAGTTTGGCATTAATTCCTGAATAAGCCAATATTTATTACCCCCACTTCCACCTGTCTGTCAACCGGATTATTACAGACAAACTAATGGCAGGATCGTAATGACAAATTGTGGGGATATTGGTGTGCGCCCAGGGATGATTTTGGCGGGACTGTATTGTTGATACCTGCAAATGATTTTATGTGACAGTAAGACCTTTAACGTGCAGTGGGGGACGCCTTCATGTAGTGGCATTGATATAACTAGTTGGGTCAAGTGCCTGGGTATACAAACGTCCCTATACTACTTCCCAATTCACCGAAAGGAGGATGTGGACTGCAGGAGAATGACAAGCTAAACCTGGTTCACGTTTCAGATGAGCCCACGGACACAACAACAACAACAACAACAACAACAACAACAAGGCTTTTAAAAGTGTACGGATTAATGAAGGCTCTCTCTCTCTCTCTCTCTCTCTCTCTCTCTCTCTCTCTCTCTCTCTCTCTCTCTCAAACGTCCTTGGGTTTCAGGAAGTAAATGTAATCCCATATTTATCACCACCACTGGCATTGTCTGCCTGCCTCTCTGTCTGGCAACCGGATTACAGAAAAAAAAATGATGGTAGGATTAAGATGAAAAATTATAGGTAAGTTTCTCTGACCCAAAGATGACGTGGGTTTATTTTATATTTGCCACGACCACAGGAGTTTATTGGGGTTATAGGCTAGACGAGTTTTATTATTATTATTATTATTGTTGTTGTTGTTGTTGTTGTTGTTATTTTTTATTTATTTGAGAGGTGGGGTTATCGTGAGAGATATGATTATGTTGATGGACACATTTCCATCACTGTTGCACTTTAAGGAGTCTTTCTTAACCCCTTCAAGCTGGTAACGTGTCCTTTATTCTTTCTGTCTCCAGACGATTTTATTCAGCCCTCGAGAGATTCTTAAACCTTGTAGCGTTAGATAGAACCCTCATAACCTCTTCAGTACGAGAGGCCATTCCTGAGTAGGGTAAAATCGTCTGGAAGGAGCAAGAATAAGCTAAAAGAATAACGTAATCGGATTCAAGATGTTTTTATTTAGTTTTTCTTCCTTCGCCCCGGTCCGCCTGCCCGAGTAGACCCGTCGACGGCAGGCAAGCAGCTTCTCCTATGAGGCCGTCCCATAGATTCCTTATTCCTCTTTTGTCTGCGTCTTAGGCCTATATTCTCATCAGTTATGGTAGCTCCCTAACGCCTCTTCCCAAGCGATTTATTTTGCCTATTACACCTTGCTATCCTCTTTTGTGTTAGTTAAGTCTTTCTCAGATACACCATAGTCTTCATAAATAACGTATATACAAGATTATATTGGTCTGCCGTATCCCAAAATAAATCGCCACGGAAGAGGTGTAAGGGAGCCTCCCTAAGGAACTATAAGGGTCATGGTGTAGTATGTGCAGTCAGGTGTTAACAAGAATAACGAAGGGACTGGACAGGTTAATTAATTCGATCACATTACCTGCTGTGTATTTTATTTATTTATTTATTTATCTATGTTATATATATATATATATATATATATATATATATATATATATTATATATATATATATATATATATATAAACTATATATATATATATATATATATATATATATATATATATATATATAAACAATATATATATATATATATATATATATATATATTATATTTTTCAAATATATGTATCTATTTTGTTTGTCTATTTTATTTATTTATCTATCTATTGGTGTATATATTTATTGATTTATTAATTATATTTTATCTATATCTTTTTTATTTATTTTTATCTTTTTTATCTATTTTTTTTCATTTACTTATTTTATTGGTGTTTATTTTATTTATTTTTATTGCTTATTTGATTTATCATTTATTTATTTATTTGTTTATTGCTGCCTCCAGGTGATTTTGATTTTGTCCATCTTAGAGTAAACTTTTTTTTTAACTACAGGGGCTAATTACAGTCCTCATTAACCCTGTCACTAATTAAGCTTCATCCTTTTCCTTATTAAAATCTTATGCAGGTAACAAGATTATAGTTAAGAGGAAAGTAATTAAGGAGAAAGTAATTAAAAAGGTAATTAAGAAGGCTAATTAAGAAAGAAGTAATTAAGAGAGTAATGAAGAAGAAAGTAACTAAGAGGAAGGTGATTAAGGAGAAAGTCATTAGGAGGAAGGTAAGAAGTAATTAAGAATAAGTAATTAAGGAGAAAGTATTTAAGAAGGTAATTCAGAGGAACGTGAATAAAAATAGTAATTAAGAAAGTAATTAAGAAAGTAAACAAGAAGTATGCAGTTAAGAGGAAAGTAATTAAACAAAGTAATTGAGAGGAAAGTAATTAAAAAGAATGCAATTAAGAGGAAAGTAATTAAGAAGGTAATTCAGAGGCAAGTAATTAAAATGAAGTTAATTAAGAAAGTAATTAAATGGAAAGTAATTAAGAAGAAAGTAATTAAGAATATAATTAAGAGGAAATCAGTTAAAATGTACGTAATTAAGAGTACAGTAATTAAAAAGAATGTAATTAAGAAGAAAGTAATTATAAATTAATTAAGGAAAGTAGTTAGAAAGTAATTAAGAGGCAAAGAAATGAGAAGAAAGTAATTAAGATGAAAGTAATTAAGGAGAAAGCAATTAAGGAGAATATTTTAGAAGATATTAATTAAGAAAGTAATTTAGAAAGTAATTAAGACGAAAGTAATTAAGAACAAAGTAATAAAGAAAATAATAAAGAAGAAAGTAATTAAGAACAAAGTAAAAAGAAAGTAAT
The DNA here is from genome assembly GCF_032717465.1 of Coenobita brevimanus. Taxonomy (NCBI): domain Eukaryota; kingdom Metazoa; phylum Arthropoda; class Malacostraca; order Decapoda; family Coenobitidae; genus Coenobita; species Coenobita brevimanus. The sequence goes on from NC_136974.1 coordinate 29,511,259, forward strand.
TAAGAAGTAATTAAGAGGAAAAAATTAAGAATAAAGCAATTAAGGGGAAAGTGATTAAGAAGAAATTAATAAAAAAGAATGTAATTAAGAGTAATTGGGAAGAAAATTATTAAGGAGAAAGTAAATAAAATGCTATTAAGAAAGTAATTAAGCAAAAATGATCAAGAAGAAAGTAATTAAGCAAAAATGATCAAGAAGAAAGTAGTTAAGAGGAAGGTAATTAAGAAGAAAGTAACTAAGAAGAAAGTAATTAACCCCTTCAGGCCCAAGACGTGTTTATCATTATTTCTCTCATTTCCAGACTATTTTATTCAGCTTTGAGAGAGAGAGAGAGAGAGAGAGAGAGAGAGAGGTGAAACTAAATCGTCAGGTGTTTTGGCAGGAATGTGTTAAGAAAGATATCGTAGGAGCCTCAGAGTGTACATACCTTCACTATAAATCGTCTCATGCTAGGGTCAACTGTGGGATTGTTTCAGCTGACCCCAGGCGGTTTTATTCAGCTGGGAGTGAGTCATAGGAGCCAGAGGGAAATAATGGAGTGTTGCAGGTGGGCGCTCTACTGAATGCCCCCCGCCATTTGGTTTTGTGTGTGTGTGTGTGTGTGTGTGTGTGTGTGTGTGTGTGTGTGTGTGTACCTATGTATGTATTACGTATGTGTGTGTGTATTGATTATGTATGTATCTATGTATGCATTATGTATTGATGTGTGTGTGTGTGTGTGTGTGTGTGTGTGTGTGTGTGTGTGTGTGTGTGTGTGTGTACCTATGTATGTATTACGTATGTGTGTGTGTATTGATTATGTATGTATCTATGTATGTATTATGTATTGATGTGTGTGTGTGTGTGTGTGTGTGTGTGTGTGTGTGTGTGTGTGTGTGTGTGTGTGTGTGTGTGTGTGTGTGTGTGTGTTCAATCAATAGACATGCCGGTGATAAGGAAGGGAGTGCTTGGGCCGCAGTTGTATGGCATCCGCGCTTGCTTGCTTGCTTCACCACACCGACTTCCCGGCACAATGTTTACTGCATGACCTGGCTCTCTCTCTCTCTCTCTCTCTCTCTCTCTCTCTCTCTCTCTCTCTCTTCCCAGACATATCCTCCTCTTGTTTTTTTTTTATTATTTTCTTTCTTTCTTTTTTTCCACTTGGGACCTGACAAAAAAAAAAAAAAATTCATGTTTTATTGGGATAGAAAAAATAAAGGTTAAAACTGTTACTCGTATTAGACTGTAGGTTTTATTCAAGAGAAAATTGCTTAGTGCGGTGTGTGTGTGTGTGTGTGTGTGTGTGTGTGTGTGTGTGTGTGTGTGAGAGAGAGAGAGAGACAGGAAGTGTTTGTGTGCTTTATTTTTGTGATTGTGAACTGTGTGTGTGTGTGTGTGTGTGTGTGTGTGTGTGTGTGTGTGTGTGTGTGTGTGTGTGTGTATTTTGTAGTCTTGTTCTTGTGTCTCTGTATAATCTTGTGTGTATAAATTTTTGTATGAGTCATTAGCACACACACACACACACACACACACACACACACACACACACACACACACACACACACACACACACACACATTTCCAAGAAGCTATAAACAATTACTGCGCAGTTCCGGCTACGTAGGTCTTTGTTCTTGGTCTTTGTTTGTCTTTGTTACGTATTCTCTTTACACCATGATTTTTTTTTCAATTTTTTGTTTGCTTCCATCAATATATTTTTTCAATTTGTTAGTCTTATTGTGTTGTCATAATTATCGCCAACCTAGAGAGGATAACGTAATCGCCTTCATCTGTGTCTGTGTGTGTATATGTCTGTCTGTTACCATAATATCAAAATCAAGAGGGCAGAATGTATCCAAACTTTGTGGACAGTATACCGGGATATGTGGCTTGAACTGATTAGATTTTGACGAAGCTGTGATGATACGCCTCCGATTGCCAGAGGATTATTGATGAAGTTTTTTTAGTGATGGCGGGCGATACGCATTTGTGGGGAGATACTTAGCATACATTTCTTTATATGTATTTCATTTTTTGCGTTCCTAATTTTTGTGTTTCATAATTTATTGTTTTATTCATATTTTTTTCATGATTTATAGGATTTTCTTTTTTCCTATCTTTTCTTATTTTTGTTTTATTTTGCTGTTTATATCTTGTTTCGTTTCATTGTTATTATTATTATTATTATTATTATTATTATTATTATTATTATTATACTTGCTTGCCTGTTATATCTTGTTTATTTGTTATTATATTTATTTGCGAATTTGTTTGGTTTCCTTAGTCCTGCGTGTGTTTCTTTTTATTTCTTTTTCATATGTGCTGGATGTTTTGTTAATGAAGGCATCACAGTGGAAAAAAGAACTCTCTCTCTCTCTCTCTCTCTCTCTCTCTCTCTCTCTCTCTCTCACCACCATATCTCTCACTTAGTTCTCCCTCGTTCACTCACCCTTCTTCCTTCCTCATTTTCCCCTCTCCCTTTCTTCCGCGTTTTTCTTTCGTTTCTTCATTCTCTTTCACTCCCTTATCTTCTCTCTCTCTCTCTCTCTCTCTCTCTCCCTTTTATATTGTATACATGAATGGTAATCTCCCTTCTTTCTCAGGGTGCCTGCTTTTACGACGCCTTTCTACCTCCCTTCCTCCCTCCCTCCTTCTCTCCCTCTCCATTTTCCCTCCCTCCCTCCCTCCCCCTTTCCTACCTCCCTTCCTCCCTCCTTCCTTCCCTCTTTCCCTTGTCTCCCTCCCTCCTCTTCCCTTTTCTTCCTTCCTTCGTCACAAACTCATTCCCTTCTTCCTTCTTTCCCTTCTCCTTCACTCTTCCTGCCTCCCTCTCCCTCTTTGTCTCCCTCCCTCCTTTCCTTCCATCTTTCATCCTTTCTCTCCCTCCTTCCTTCTCCTTCCCTTACTTCTTCTTTCTCTTATTACCTCCCTCTCCCTTCCTCCATTCATCCCTTCATTTTTTCTCTCCTTTTTTCCCTTCACCCTCCTGTCTTTCCATGACTTTTCTTGCCTCCTCCCTCCCTCCCCTTACTTAATCCTCACCCTGCCTGCCTCCCTCCCTGCCTCACCCTACCTCCCTCACTCCTTGCTTCACCGTACCTCTCTCTCCCTGCCTAATTCTGTTTTCTTCCCTCCCCTCTTCACCCTGCCTCTGCTCCCTGTCTTACCCTGTCTCCCTCCCTCCCTTCCTTACCCTGCTTCCCTACCTCCCTTCCTCACCGTTCTTCCCTTCCTTCCTCACCCTTCTTCCGTCCTTCCCTGCTCACCCTTTTCCCCTCCCTCCCTGCCTCATCCTGCCTCCCTCCTTCCCTGCCTAACCCTGCCTCTCTCCGTATCTCTCTCACTCCCTTCCTATTTTTGACTCATCCTGCTTGAGAGAGAGAGAGAGAGAGAGAGAGAAAGAAAGAAAGAGAGGTGGGGTAATGCATAAAGGGTTTTGTTTATGAAATGCAAAGTTCAGGTATTTACATATAATTAGAGAGAGAGAGAGAGAGAGAGAGAGAGAGAGAGAGAGTGAGAGAGAGAGAGAAATGTACAGATAGATGTATGGATTGTTAGGTAGGTAGACAAAGAGATAAATATAGATATATGCATAGATAGATAGATAGACAGATCGATAGGTAGACAGGTAGATAGGCAGATAGATAGAGAGATGGATAGACCTACAGATAGATAGATAGATAGATGGATAGACCTACAGATAGATAGATAGATAGATAGATATGGAGATAGATATATGGAGATATATGCATAGACAGATATATGGATAGATAGATAGATAGATAGATAAACATGTAAATATATGCATAGATGGATAGCTCGATAGATAGAAAGGTAGATAGAGAAATGGATGGATTGACATACAGACTGAGAGAGAGAGAGAGAGAGAGAGAGAGAGAGAGAGAGAGAGTATTCCCCTGGGGTAGGTTGTACTGGAAAAAACATTATCTTTGTGAGGTTATTACCATATGGGCAGAGAGAGAGAGAGAGAGAGAGAGAGAGAGAGATTAAGAAGAGAGGGAGAGAAATAAAGATATAAATGGAGAGAGGAGAAAGAAAAAGGAGAGAGATAAGAAGGAAAGAAGAGGTAAAGAGATAGATAGATAGATAAACAGACAGACAGACAGAGGAAGGGGAGAGAGAGAGAGAGAGGTAGGGATACGGGAAGATGTAAAACCGTAAATAGTGATAGAAATGGGAATAATAGACAGGAAGGAGAGAGAGAGAGAGAGAGAGAGAGAGAGAGAGAGAGAGGAATAAAATGAGAGAAAGAAAAATAAAGAGGTAGGGAAAAGTAGAGACACAGAGGGATAAGGAGGGTGGTAGAGAAGGGGAGGGAAAAAGGAATAAAGTAAGGAAGAGAAAGAGAGTGAAAAAGAGAGGGAGAGAGAAAGAGCGAGCATTAGAATGAAAGAGAGAGAAGGGAAAGGGGAGGAAGGTGGGGAGGGAGG
>NC_136974.1:29520688-29548188 GCF_032717465.1 Coenobita brevimanus
CTCGATTCCATTACGGAAGGTTCTAATCCATGACAAGGAGGGTGAATCCTGTACAAAGGGTTTTAATCCTCTACAGAAATTTTGATTCCTGTATAAATGACTTGAAACCACCATAAAAGGTTCAGATCTTATTTTAATCCCCCTAGTTCGATATCGTTTAAATCTTTTGCTGCCAATGGACGATTTTGCTGTTTGGAGAATTTTGAAATTGAAGAGATACCAGCAGCCTTCAGAAATTCCTTTACTATGTGGCTGTTCTAAGCTGGATGAAATTGTGTGCCACCAGCAAGAATAAAATAGAGGTAACGTCGTGCGGCTGAAAGAATTAACTGCAAACCCAAACCTCTTATAAAAAGGTTTCGATTCCCCAGGTGGAGCCCTGAATCCTATTTTACGAAACCTCTGTAAATTGAGGAAAGAAAGTTTTATAAAGGCTTAGAATCTGTTGCAAAGGATTGAGGGAGGTTAGTTGGCAAAACCTCCTCTCCTCATATCTGCCTTCATGATCTATTGCAGTCGATAGGCGTTATAAAGGATTGTATTCTCTTATAAAGGGTTCGAATCCTCTACAGAAGATTCTGAGTCCATAAATTTCCAGACTGAACCATTTTTATAGAGGCTTCGAATCCCCAAGCAAAATCCTGAAGCTCCTTTTATGGCTTCTCTTACAGGTAGAGGATTACAGTCTATTATTTGGGTTCATATTCTCTGTAAAGTGTTTGAATCCACTACAGATGGTCTTTATCCACCACAAAGGGTTCCAGTCTCTTATAACATCCTAATGCACTCTATATTCTCACTTAGCCCAAAACTGTCATCCCTCCATCATCACTGCTTAGCTATAGCAGTAGATTAGCACTAGAATATGATGCTAGTCACGAAGAGGTGCTATAAGAAGGAAGTAGAACTGTAGCATCTATTGTCCTTCTCCGTTAGTGATCTACGTGAAATAAGCTGCAAGAGGATGAAAATCTGGGCCAAGTTTAGATGAGAGAGCTATAGCACAGTTATTATGGGATATGATACTAGTCACGAAGAAGTGCAATAAAAAAGGATGTAGAACTGTGGCATTCATTGTTTTTCTACCAGTGACCTAAATAAGCCGCAAGAGGACGGAAATGTGGACCAAGTTGATTCGAAAGGAGTATAGCACAGTTAGGGACCTGGTTGTAACAGTGACGGTTGCTGGTTTGTATTCTAGGTGAAGATGAAGACCCAGAAAAATAAACCAGCTACCCAAATGAACCCCGTGCAGTCGACAGGCAAAGAATCCAAACCCTTCATGTCATTTATTACGAACCGGAACTCTCATAAAGGTTTGGAATCCCAGGGTGAAGCTTTGAATCCTCTTTTACGGACCCTCTTATAAACGGACTGGATTCTCCTTACCCCCTCCCGGAAACCCCTTCGCCAATATTGATAAAAGGATCCACTGCCGCCTCGGGGGGGTCTGTGTGCGTCTGTGTGAGCGGGTGAACGGATGTGTGCGTATTTCAGTGCCTGTGTGCGGGTATGTGGTGGGTGTGGTCCGTTTGTGTGTGTACATTTATCTATCTCGCTCTGTCAGTCTACCTGTCTATCTGTCTGTCCGTCTGCCTATCTGTGTCTGTTTGTATGTATGTAGGTAGATTTGTTTGTGTAAATGTATGTATGTGAATGTTTTGTTCTGTTTTCTGTGTGCGTATATGAGCCTGTTTATTAAGTTGTGCTGCTGTGTACGTATTGGCTTATGTGAGGAAGTGATTTTGTGTGTGTGTGTGTGTGTGTGTGTGTGTGTGTGTGTGTGTGTGTGTGTATAACGTTACTCTTGTTTATATTGACCTTTGGGCGCGCTCGTGTGTGTGTTTGTGTAGGAGTGTGTGTGTGTGTGTGTGTGTGTGTGTGTGTGTGTGTGTGTGTGTGTGTGTGTGTGTGTTTGTGTTGGGATGTGTTCCTGATAATGAATATGTATGTACGGAGATGTATGTGTCTTTCTTGTATGTAGAAGAGCGGAGGGTCATGTGTAGGTATGTATATGTGTGTGTGCAGGTGTGTGTACGTGTGGTTAGATTATTCTATGTGTGTGTACTACTGTATGTGTGTGTGTACTGTACGTCTCTCTCTCTCTCTCTCTCTCTCTCTCTCTCTCTCCGTGTCCAATCACCCCCGTCTTTGCATACCTCAAGGCTTCTTCAATCACAGCCCCCTCACCCCTTCACAACGATGACCTCATTTTAACCCTTTTATTCCTACCATCTACAGACGATTTTATGTAGATTTCGAGTCTTTGGAATTATAAGGGTTAGATCTAGCCTTTATTAACCCTCCACTCAGATGATGTAGTTTTTTCTTGTGTGTTGCGAGGACGGCACAGTCAGCGTTATCAATGTCAATCCTGCATTTTTTATTCATTTCCTATTCCCACTAGCACACCCACGCCCACACCAGCAGGATGAGCCAACACCACCGCGAGAGTGTCTAGTGGGGCGCTATATATGGACCAGCCTGAACTTTGTCCGAAACCAGGTGGAATATTTAAGACGATCAAAATATCCCCATTATGTTTTTTACTTTATATTTTGGGGTGAGTAATTACGGTATATTCATCGCAGTAAATTTAACTTCATCTTTGCCAGTGTATAATTGTGATTAGAACCCATAATCCCCACCAGTTACCACAACCCCTTCAGTACTATGGCGACTTTGAAAATGTTATTCTTGCTATCACCAGTCGATTTTTTCACATTTCTACTGACCTTTTATAGTGAAGAGATTGATCAGTTGTATCTATCCCCTCCAGTTCGAAAATTCCCCCCACCCCCCACGCTGAAGAAAAGTTACAGTAATGGTATACAGATTAAATACTTATACTAAGGGGTTCAACTTTCAATCATTCACTGTCTTTCTATATCAGCAGAAATATAAAGCCCAAACAACTGAGCAGTGGCGGAAAATAACAGAAGAAGGAGTATCACGAACCGTGGCAACTCCTTCGAGGGCAAAATGTTCCCCAAGTAAGATTAAATAAAACTGCAATATGCCAAAAGGTCGCCTCGTAGCCACCTCGCCGTTGTGGATCTTAAACTGTCAATCTCCATACATCAAATAAAACTGTTACAGCTTACCGGTGACTGAAAATATTAAAAAAGAAAAAAATACGATCTCTGGCAGCACTTATCCCCCCCCCAAAAAAAAAAAAAAAAAAAAAAAATCCAGTCAGTTGTGATATAAAAAAGCGAAACAGTGTACCGCTCACTGAAAAATTGTGAAGGGAAAAAAAAATCACGACCCCTGGCAACTCTTACCAAAACAAAAAACGCCCGCCAATAAGAGTCCTCCTTCGCGTCAGCCAATCAGGCGGAAGGAAAACAGAGCCGCCGGCCAATCACAGCACGGCTTTAGGTATCTGTGTGTGACGTCATTTACTTTTCGGCCGTGATTGTCTCCACAGCTATTTTTGAGAGAGAGAGAGAGAGAGAGAGAGATCATTTAACCTTATAGTATTGTTTTCATATTTTTGAAGACAAATGGATAGTTAGCAAGATGAAAGATTATATGGAATCTTTAATCCCCTCACTGTGAAGACTACTTTCCTTTTAACCAGGGAACCACCAAGCGATTTTACATAACTTAGGAAGGATTTTTTGCACTGAAGGGGTTAATGGAAGCTGTATTTAACATCTCCAGTTAGAAGAGTCTCCGCTAAACTGAATATAATGGTCTGTCGTTGATATGAATAAGGTAACGAGTCAAAGGCGAGGGAGGAAAATAATTGGTTGGATGGGAGGAAAGGAGTGGCTGGGATGGGTAGGATGGGTTAATATGACGGTTGATGATGGAGCAGGGTGGGATGAGTACACCTAGCAAAGAAGGGCATTGTGCGAGGTGTGAGCAGAAAGTTATATTGATTCTTAAGCCCTTACTTCAATTTTCCCCCTCAAACTAAACCCTCTCCTGCATCCACACACGTGTTCTAACGCTTCTGTTTTTTATGGAAGTAGCACTGAAACTTTTCATTATCTATGCTCTTTATCTGTGCTCATTGCTTCAGAGTGGATGTCCTCAGTTGTGCCAAAACGATGTTTCACTTTGGACATGTAAATTCTTAGATCTCTAGGACAGTCTTTGTTTCTCTGTGCCTCACTAACGATTTTTGGACGCGAGGTGATTCACTCGCGCAAACTTTAGAGAATTTACTGAAGCCACACCACACCACACACCATACCACCCTCTCAGACCGCACCACACACCATACCTCTCTCAAACCACGCCACACAACACACCATACCACTCTCAAACCACGCCACACAACACACTAGACCACCCTCTCAGACCACAACACAAAGTCACTATCCCACACGACACCACACCATACCGCACCGCACCAAGGGCATTAACCGAGAGGCCCTGAAGCTTCTGCATCTTGTACTTTTATACTTATTTTCTTGGCTGCTGGATAACAGGCTTTGAGTGGCTGGGAACGTTGTCACAGTGAAGCAGCCACCTGCCATTCCAGTTCTAGCATCATTTACGTCTTTGATTCACGCAAACGTTTCCAGTTAGAAATCTGTATCGAGAGTATTACTGTGCACCTGGAAAAGAAATTTAATAGCACAGTACCAAACAAAGCTAGCTTCTTGACCACATGTGATCTTGACCAACAAGCATTTGAGGGTTCTGGAGACACTGATTTCCTCCCCTGTGAGCAGAAAATCGACATTAGCCAATTAATCTTAGTTTTGCCATTCTGACGGTGCACTGGTGCGTGGTACTGCGTTGTCTAGTGAAAAGGGCAACTAAAAAATGGCTAATGTACGACAAGTAACGCTGGAATCACTGGCTACTTACAACTTGATGGGGCCATTAGCAGAACTCTTTGGTTAAAACCTCCTATGAGTCGCTGTGTTGAGGGTAGAAACACATACCTCTTGAAGGTTATGTACTTTGGGGAATGGAAGGGGCAGTAGGGAAAAGATGGGGTGGGCAAGGTGTGTGGGTTTGTTGATGGAAGAAGAGTGGAGTAGGCAGGACGGGTGGGATGCTGATGGAAAAGGGAGGGATGAGCAGGACGGGTGGAGTTAATTGGAGGGGGGAGGGTAGGACGCGAGATAAGGTGCCTTGTGAAGATGGCATTCTAGGGTGGCAAATTGACCATGGTGATGGGCTATTTCAACAAAATTTTCTCAGAAGTTCCTTGGCTGGATGGTGGGGTAGAAACGGGTGGGATGGGTGGAGAGCGGTGGGCGGAACGGATGTGGATGATGGTGGGTGATGGGGCAGGGGTAGGATGACACTGAAAAATGGGCATTGTGAGGGCCGTGTTTAATCTTGATAGGGGACTAGGCAGGAATCAACCAGCGCCCCTTCCTCACCCCATCTCATGATCCGTCCATTGGTAGGTCAGTGAATGTTCAAGATTTTGATGATTTGTTTGTTTAACCGAACTTTGGTCACTTCACTAAATTTATGTTACAGTGTATCTCAGTCTCCACAAATGATTGATCATTATCTGTCTATCTATCTATAGCCAGACGTCTTAATCCCATAAGGGGTGGCCACAGACAGATCGTCTTCATGTCACCCTGTCCCCTGCCATTACGCTGCCCTTCTTCCAACTCACACCTCCTCATACCTCTACACTCCTTCTCTCCATCTCATCCTCGTTCCCTTCCTCCCTCTCCTCCCTCCACCTCACTCACATACACTCGCCTTGTTAGTCTCCCATTCTCCATCCTCTCCACATGACCAAACCACCTCAATGTATTTCTCCAGATGCTTTCTACTACATCCACATCCACACTACAACTCTGCTTCACTTCCTCAATTTTGTCACTCTGTCTCTCCATGTAACTCCACATCCTCCTCTCAGATGATTCATTTCCACTGCTCTCACACTTGACGTATGTCCTCTCAACAAGGTCCAAGCTTCACTTCCATACGTTAGAGTTGGTATCACAATACTGTCATGTAGTGACTTATTTACCTCCATGCTCACTTCCTCGTTTCTTACTGCTTTCAGAGAACCAGCAACCTTTCTTCTCTGTTGTTCCCTGTCAGACACTTCATCCTTTATACTTCCATCCTTACTCATTACTCTACCCAGTTACTTACTGTACATACACTCACATTTTCCATTTGCTCACCGCCCAGTCTCACTGTGCGTTCAGTGACTTCATTTGTTTCGAAGAGAGAATCATGTGTGGAATTACTAGTATAATCTGGGCATCCAGAGAAACTTGTGTAGCTTCTCTATGCAGACAAAAGAAAAAAATCCTCTATTATGCAATTAACAAATATACCTGTTTCTTAAAGTTATAATAGTGCATATTTTATCTCCATTTAAACAGACATCTTTTGTTTTCAGTATGTCAGATATTTAGACCGTCTGTAAAATAAAGTTTGCACAGAGTGTCTTGTTCGGAACACATTATGCGCAGTTTAGTGAGCCAACTGTAAAGGCTATGTATAGAGCTTGAAATTAAATTAATGAATAATCCACCAAAATCTGTACGTGTAAAATTCACTCTCTCAAGCTTACCACTTTTGGCATGTGCATTTGTGGGGCCCCTCACGGTGGTGGGCCCTGGGTACCTGCCCTTCTTGCCCATTGGATAAGACGGACCTGGATATTGTAAGTTGGCTGATTTGGATGTAGCTTTCTCCAAGAACAAGAAAGGGGGACAAAAATCAATAGAAAAAAGTAAGCACGCGTCGCTCACAATATAGCTGTCTTGTCCTTCCGCAAATTAAAAAAAGACTTTATCGGATGGAAAATATTAATAGGCTTTTTAACATATTCCGTCGAGTTTCCTATTAATTTAGTTTTCCTGGCTTCTGTATTTTCGTGTGTTTTCCAATATGCGGTGCCTCCTAAATTTTCGTCTCAATTTCTACCTCCCAATTACCTGCCCACCTACCTGTCTGTTCCCCTCTCACCTTTTTACTTACCTGCCGACCAATATTCTCTCAGTAGCCTATACCTACGATCCAATTTCCCATCTTTTATATATACTTCTCTACCGGCCTACCTGCCTATCTACCTTTCTGAATACTTCTCTACCTGCCTACCTACGTACCAACCTACTTACATACATACATACATACTTACCTACCTACATACCTACCTATCGCCCATATAACTTTCTTTTAAGTATGCCTAACTACCAACCTACCTACCTGCCTACCTACCTACCTACCTACCTACTACCTACCTACCTACCTACCTACCTACCTACCTTCCAATCAGTTGTCCTTTACTTATGTATCTACCTAAATCTATCTACAGTACCTATCCATCTACGTACCTATCCACCTGTCTACCTTCCATCCTTCCTCCAGTACCCCTTTATCTACTTGCCTATCTACCCACCTACCTCCCTACCTACCTCCAGTACCTATTTACTTACTTTCCTACTTACCTGCCTACCTACCAACCTACCTACATCTAGGACCCATACATTTATTCGTACTTTACTACTACCCATCACCTACTTGCCTACCTACCTTCCTGTCTACTTACCTATCTACCTCTTCCCTACCTACCAACCTACCTACCTCTAGTACCCATATACATGTTCATACTTTCCTACTATCCACCACCTACCTGCCTACCTACCTACCTGCCTACTTACCTACCTGCCTTCTGCCTACCTACCTACCTACCTACGTTAAAGTGGGCCTGTTATGAGGGTTGGGAAGTCGTTATGGGGATCCAATAGTGAGCTAGGCTAGGTCTATGGTACCTCTCTCTCTCTCTCTCTCTCTCTCTCTCTCATCTCCCTTCTGTCTCTTTCTCTTCAGCCCTTTTTTTTCTCTTCCATTTTTCTCACTCCGTTCATCTCCCTCTCCTCCCTTCTCCCTTCCTCCCTGTTCTTTATTCGTTTCTTCCCTGTCAGTCTCCCTTCACATTACTTAATCTTTCTTCTCTGTCCGTCTGTCTGTCTGTCTGTCTGTCTGTCTGTCTCTCTCTCTCTCTCTCTCTCTCTCTCTCTCTCTCTCTCTCTCTCTCTCTCTCTCTCTCTCCATCTTGTCTGTTTTACTCCTCCCTCCTTTCCCTCTCCCTCCCTTCCAGTCTCCCCTTCCTCCTCTTTCCCTCTCCTTCTCCCTCCTTCCCTCCCCTTCCCTTCCCTTACTTCTTTTTCATTTTCATTCCTTTCTTTCTTCCATCCTTCCTTCATTGTTAATATACCTTCCTTCCCTTCTTCCATCCTATTTTTATTTTTCTTCCTTACTTCCTTCTTTACTTTCTTCTTTTGTTCCTTCCTTCCTTCATTCATTCATTCATTCTTTCTTTTCTGTCTTTCTTTCCTTGCTTGCTTGCTTGCTTCCTTCCTTGCTTCCTTCCTTCCTTCCTTCCTTCCTTCCTTCCTTCCTTCCTTCCTTTGATTCGTACCTTCGTCCTTCCTCGCTCCCTCCAAACATCTCACTCCTCACTTCCTCCTCTCCTCTCACTCCTCACTTCCTCCTCTCCTCTCTGCTCTTCCTTTTTCCCTCTCCTCCCTCCCTTCCCTCTCTTCCTTTCTCTCTCCTTCTTACCTGTTTCCCTTCCACTCTTCCTTCTCCCTTCTTCCTTCCTTCCTTCCATTCTTCTCTCCATTTTTTTTCCTTATCTTCAAGGAGAAATAGATATCATAGTCATCCCTAGCACCTTTTCCTTAGCGATTTATTTCGGGGTATTGCTGGTTAATATCCTCTTCCACGTTATCTCTTCAAAGTAAGGCGATATTGCGAGGATTTATGTAACACAGACTAGGACAGGAAGGTGTAATAAGCCAAATAAACCGCTTAGGAAACGTTGTTAGGGAGCTTCCTTAACCGAAAGGAACATTAGGCCTGTTGCTATTTGCTTTCTTCTGTATTCCTTCCTTCCCTCCCACTTTCCTCTCTCTCTCTCTCTCTCTCTCTCTCTCTCGGTTTAGTGGCAGGGATTTTCCTCCCCTCACACACACACACACACACACACACACACACACACACACACACACACACACACACGGCAAGTTAAACACATTCTGACCCTATAAATGACACACACTCCCTCTTTCACACACACTTACACCCACAATGGACTACACCTACACACAGACACGTACACAGAAACCTACACACATGTACGTACACAGAGCACATTACCTCCTGTGTATTGATCTGCCGTACTTCCTCTCTCTCTCTCTCTCTCTCTCTCATATCCGTCAGTCGGAATGAGTTAGATGAACGATAAGGAGAAAGGAAATACTGAAAGTTTGTGTGTGTATGTGTGTGTGTGTGTGTGTGTGTGAGAGAGAGAGAGAGAGAGAGAGAGATCAAAAGGAAAATGAAAAATAGAGTTACGCAGATGACACAGACCTAGCGATCCTTGGCGAGGCGGTCCGACCTTAATATATATATATATATATATATATATATATATATATATATATATATATATATATATATATATATATATATATATATATATATATATATATATATATATATAAATCAGAGAAAATATCAGGCAGAAAAAAAGACTCTCTCCCTACCCACCTGTCCCTCCAGGTAACTTAACAATTAACTATTTTTTCCCAGCTAATTCCAGACGATTTTATTCAGCTGAGAGTGAGTCATAGGAACCTGTGAGTGTGAATTATTAATGGAAAAAAAATGGCAGGAAACTCATCTTAAATTAATGGATGAAAAGCGTGGTGGGGAAATTTTACAGGAAGGTCGGAATTAGACATAAAAAATTGGTCTTGATTTCATGGGAAGAATTAAAGTTATATTGGATTATTTATTGATTTATTTATTGAGGATGTAGCAGTTTTGGTATGAAGGATAGGGAGGAGGAGGAAGAGAAGGAAGAAGGGAAGGAAGGAAGGAAGGAAGAGAGAAAAATAGTTGGCTGGGAAAGAAGGGACATGATGGAAGGAGAGAGAAGGAAAAAAATGTATGAAGGAGAACGCCAAAACGAAGGAAGGAAGGAAGAAAGGAAGGTAAGAAGGTGAGAAGGAAAGGAAGAGGGAAGGAAGGTAGAAAGGTGAGAAGGAATGAAGGAGGGAAGGTAGGAAGGTGAGAAGGAAAGGAGGAGGGAAGGAACGAAGGAAGGAAGGAAGAAGAAAGGAAGGTAGGAAGGTGAGAAGGAAAGGAGGAGAGAAGGTGAGAAGGAAGGAAGAAAGAAAAAAAGGAAGGTAGGAAGGTGAGAAGGAAAGAAGGAGGGAAGGAAGGAAGGAAGAAGAGAAAGACTGCATGAAAGAGGCTTATTCTGACTAAATACTCATAAAAATAAATCAACTTACAATATTCAAGTCTACCTTATTAATAAAGATATTGAAAAAAAATAAAGAAAATGGGATCAAAGTAAGAGGGAGACAGAGTGAGAGAAGGTATTGGGAAGATGTAATAGGATTAGAGAGAGAGAGAGAGAGAGAGAGAGAGAGAGAGAGAGAGAGAGAGAGAGAGAGAGAGAGAGAGAAGAAATGAGAGAAAGTATTAGGAAGGTATAAAAGGATGTGAGAGAGAGCAAGAGAGAGAGAGAGAGAGAGAGAGAGAGGTCAAGCAGGAAGAATGGGAAGTGGGGGAAAGAGATAGAGGGATTAGGAAGGGAGAGGGAGTGTTACACAGACCACACAGACCTAACGGGCTCTTCACGGTGGTTAGGCCTTACTGCTGGTGTGTGTGTGTGTGTGTGTGTGTGAGAGAGAGAGAGAGAGAGAGAGAGAGAGAGAGCGAAGGCGGAAGAAGGAAAGTGTAAATATGTGAGGAGAGAGAATGTGTGGTTGAGACAGAAATGGCGAAAAGAAACAAAGGAAGATAATGGAGAGAGAGAGAGAGAGAGAGAGAGAGAGAGAGATCAAGCAGGAAGCAGGGAAAGTGAGGGAAAGAGATGGGGGAATTAGGGAGGGAGGGAGAGAAGGAGGGAGGGGAGGGAGCGAACGAGGGAGAGAAGGAGCGAGGGATTACGGAGGAAAAAGGTCATTGGAGACGGAGGGACATGTCTTGATTAGAGAGAGAGAGAGAGAGAGAGAGAGGAGAGAGAGAAGGAAGGAAGGAATGAAAGAAAGAAGAAAGGAAGGATTGCTGGTGAGAAGGAAGGATGGAAGGAGGGAAGGGGAATAAGAACAAGGAGAGGAGGGAAGGAAAGAAGGAAGGAGGGAAGGAGAAAAAGACGTATGAGAAGTAGGAAGGAAAGAAGGAATAAAG
Source organism: Coenobita brevimanus (assembly GCF_032717465.1). Lineage (NCBI taxonomy): Eukaryota > Metazoa > Arthropoda > Malacostraca > Decapoda > Coenobitidae > Coenobita > Coenobita brevimanus. The sequence continues at coordinate 29,531,846 of NC_136974.1, forward strand.
AATGGAGGGAACACATGAAGTAAGGGAAAAGGAGAGAAAGAAGGACGGAAAAGGAAAAGGGAAGTATGAAGGAAGGAGGAAGTGAAGGAAAGAAGGAAGAAGTGAGGGAAGTAGACAAAATAGAGAGGTAGGAAAGGGAGGAAGAGGAAAGGATGTGAGGACAAGGAAGGAAGGAAGGAAGTAGGGAAAGAAAGAAAGGAAGAAAATAGGAAGAAAAGAAGGAAGATAAAGATAAAGATAGAAGGAAGGAGAAAGAAGGAGGAAAAGAGCGAAAGAAGTGAAGGAGGAAAGGACACTGCAAGAAGGAAGGAAGAAAGGAGAGGAGGAGGAGGAAAGGAGAAAGGAGAGACTAAAAGAAAAAGGAACGAAGAGAAGGATGCGACGAAAAACAGAGAAGAGGAAGAAGAATAAAGACAAGATGGAAATACGAAAAGAAAAAAAAAGAAAGGAAAGAAGGAAGAAGAAAGTGAGGAAGGAAAGAAGGAAGAAGAAAGTAGGGAAGGAAAGAAGGAAGAAGAAAGTAGGGAAGGAAAGAAGGAAGAAGAAAGTAGGGAAGGAAAGAAGGAAGAAGAAAGTAGGGAAGGAAAGAAGGAAGAAGAAAGTAATGAAGGAAAGAAGGAAGAAGAAAGTAGGGAAGGAAAGAAGGAAGAAGAAAGTAATGAAGGAAAGAAGGAAGAAGAAAGGTAGGAGGGAAGGAAAGAACAGGGAAGTAGGGAGGTAAAAAAGCAAGGAAGAAAGTATGCAAGAAGGAAAGACACAGAGAATGAAGGAAGGAATGAAAGAAAGGCAGCAGAGAGAGAGAGAGAGAGAGAGAGAGAGAGAGAGAGAGAGAGAGAGAGAGAGAGAGAGAAAGCTAAGGAGGAAAGCTTTAGGGTGAGGGAGACAGGGAGGGAAGGAGATAAATTTCTGGAGAGATTAATGGTGAGGAAGAAGAGAGAGAGAGAGAGAGAGAGAGAGAGAGAGAGAGAGAGAGAGAGAGCACTAAGGGAAAGATTAAAAATGTGACCGGAGGGAGGAAAGTGGAGGGTGAGAGAGAGAGCGAGAGGGAGAGAGAGAAAAAAGAGAGGGAGAGAGAAAAAGAGAGCGAGGGATTAAAGGGAGCAAGAAGTGAGAGAAAAAAGTGAGTTAGGTGAGAGGCGGTTGGAGGGAAAAAGAGAGGAACGAGAGTGGATAAAGAGAGGAAAAAAGAGGAGGAGGAGAATGAAAGGAGAGGAAAAGAGGGAAGAAGGAAGCGAAGAGAGAGAGAGAGAGAGAGAGAATGTGTGTGTGTGTGTGTGTGTGTGTGTGTGTGTGTGTGTGTGTGTGTGTGTGTGTGTGTGTACAAGAAAGGTGTGTGTTTGTGTTTTTGTATGTTTGTGTTTGTTTTAGAGAGACAGACAGAAGCAAACATATAGAGATAGACAGACGGAAAAATCGATTAACTGATGGATAGATAGATTGAAAAGTCGATTAAACAGTGGATACAATAGATAGATCGAGAAATAGATAGCTTGCTGGATAGATAGACAGATAAATAAATAGCTGGACAGACAGACAGACAGACAGACGAGGCATTGGTCTGTGTTAAGTGATATAAGTTAATTAAATCTCTCTCTCAATTAGTATGCAAATTAAACCATATTTCCCACTGTTTATGTAATAATATATTTTTTCGTCTATTTCCATATAAGTGAATAATATTTAATGTGTAGGATGTATAAAAGAGTGGTGTGTTTTGAATTCTCTCTCTCTCTCTCTCTCTCTCTCTCTCTCTCTCTCTCTCTCTCTCTCTCTCTCTCCTGTCTCGATTCTCTTCCTCCCTTCCTCTCTTTTTTCCTCCTCCCTCCCCCTTTTCCTCCCTCTTCACATCCCTCTTCACTCTCTCCCCACGTGTTCTGTCTTTCCTCCCTCCCTCCTTCATTCACGTCTCTGTCTCCCACTTTACGTGTGTGTGTGTGTGTCCATGTTGGGTGTAGAGGTCTGTTCCCTAATGCCCTGCGGTTCTTGTATATGCCACGCGCCTTCACCTGTCACCACTTCGACGCAAATACCCACTGTCCATATTTAATACATGCTATGGTTGACTTATTCATGACTAGGTTGATTTATTCACAGGGGTGCTTTTTGGCATGATGCTGGATTTTGTGGAAGATCAATAAATTCTGTTGAAAAAAAATAAATCGTCTGACCTTTCCATGACCCACGTTGGAACCAAACTCGCGTCCTTTCGATCAGCACACCACTTCCCTAACCACTTGGCCACTGCTTCTCCAAACCTCCTTCCTTCCTTCCTTCCTTCCTTTCCCACACGTTCTATGCCTTTCCATTGCACTCGCCTCTCCTTTGCTCCTCTCTGTTCCTTCCCTTCCTCTTTTCTCACCTCTTTCCTTCCTCCCTGTCTTCCTTTCTCAGGTTGTTTAAACTCTCTTCATTTCCATTCCCTTCTCTTTTCTTCCTCCCTGCTGTCTTTCCTTATTCTTCTTTCTTTTCTGCCCCTTCCATTTGCTTTCCCTCATCCTCCTCATTTCTCATCCTTTTCCCTCTCTTTCTTTCCTCCATTCTTTCTTCCCTCCTCACCTCTCCTCTCCTCTCCCCATTCCTTCTTCCCTGTCCATTCAACATTCCTTCTTTGTTCCCTCCCTCATCCCCCTTCTCTCTGCTTCCCCCTTCTTTCTTCCTTCCTTCCCCCTCTCCTCCTCCCTTCTTTCCTCCCTTCTTCACCCTCTGTCTCCTCCCTCACTTCCCTCCTTCTCTCCTTCCCTCCACGTTGGAGAGAGAACAGATAGTAATTAAGTTGAACACCTCAGACGTGACACTCTCTCCCATCAAAGTACCTCTCCCTCTCTCTCTCTCTCTCTCTCTCTCTCTGAAGCGAAAGTTACTGAAGTGTGAGCGAGGTAAATATAATATAAACGAGAGAGAGAGAGAGAGAGAGAGAGAGAGAGAGAGAGAGAGAGAGAGAGAGAGAGAGAATAAAAAAAATAAACTCTGAAACACTCTAAGGCAAAAATAATGCTGATCAGAAACAGCATCGTCTTCCGCGTTACCACCTTCTGAAAGATAATTACAGGTTTGAGAAATGCTGGCTAAGTTTTATTTATTTATTTATTTATTTATTTTCTGTTCTTTGTGTCCAACTCTGGGCATTGACATCGCAGACTGCTCTCAAGGTACAATAGGTATAATAGTCTTCTTTCATATAACACTACATGTCACCACTTCGGCGCTAACACCCACCGTCCATATTAAATACATGCTAGGGCTGTCTCATACAGGACTGGTGTATTGGTACTAGCGGGGGTATTTTTACATGTCGGCGTGTCTTCTGGTAGATCAGGAAAGTGTGTTTTATGAAATTCATATCCCTAAACTGTTCCCTGTCCCAACGGGGATTCGAACCTGGGTCCATTTTGACTGCAGGCCACCTCTCTACAGATTCAGCCACCGCCTACCCCATTGGATTCTTATTCTGACTATCCACGAACTACATTGTACAGCTCAGAAAGGACCTCATGAAGTGAAGGGATGGAAAATAACTGGTATTGATATTTCTTTTAACACAGGATGGTCCATATATAGCGCTTCTCTGCCACTCTCCCAGGTGCTTCCTCGTGTGCTGTGTGTACGGCTTAGTGCCTGACTTGTATCATTTATTTCTCACTCCCACTGCCACACCTACTCCCACACCAGCAGATTGAGCCGTACCCGAAGCACGCAAGATACTACCAGGGGAGTGCCTATGGGAGCGCTATTTACAGACCTCCCTTTATATCTACCTGGCCACCTTTGCATGGATTTACCGCCTCGAAGTGAAGGGATCAATATTTCCCGTCGGCATGAAAATGTAAGAACGAAGTATTGAGGGAGGAGTAACGAGGGAGAAGAAGTATTGAGGGAGAAGGAGTACTGAGGAAGAAGGATTATTGAGGGAGAAGTACAGAGGGAGAAGAACTATTGAGGGAGAAGTAGTATTGAGACAGAAGGAGTACTGAGGAAGAAGGATTTTTGAGGGAGAAGTACAGAGGGAGAAGAACTATTGAGGGAGAAGAACTATTGAGAGAGAAGGAGTACTGAGGAAGAAGGATTATTGAGGGAGAAGTACAGAGGGAGAAGAAGTATTGAGGGAGAAGGAGTATTGAGGGAGAAGGAGTACTGAGGGAGAAGGAGTACTGAGAGAGAAGGGGTATTGAGGGAGAAGGAGTATTGAGGGAGAAGAAGTATTGAGGTAGAAGATGTATTGAGGGAGAAAGAGTATTGAGGTAGAAGATGTATTGAGGGAGAAAGAGTATTGAGGGAGAAGAAGTATTGAGGTAGAAGATGTATTGAGGGAGGAGTATTAACAGTATTAAGGGAGAACAGGAGGTTGTATTTATTAACTTTCATAACATTCATGCTCCTGTGACTCAGATGAATAAAATCGTCTGTCCTCAGCTGCAGTACAGTGCTTGAAGAGTCACGATTGATTGAGAATTAAATGGAATAGTTTTATCATCCTTAGGCTCCTGTGAATAAATCTTTGCTGAATAAAATCGTCCGACGTGACCCAAACTACGAGAACTGTCCCGACCGTGAGAGGGTTATTGGTGTTAGTGCAGACTCTTGAGGTACCAATAACACACCTTTACCTGAAGAAAATCGTCTGGTGCTCCGGAAGTGCATGATAGAGATTTTTTTAAGGCCTTTCATATGGAGGTTTCCTTTCTAAATAAAATCGTCTGGAAGGAGCAGGAATAAGTTAGTAATATGTTTGTATCTGTATCCATTATTGCAGGGATTTATTCATTTCGTGGGGTCATTCACCATCCACTCACTCAATGTAGTGCTAATACTAAATGAGAAACTATTTGATTTTTTGTAAGCCAGGGAACCACTTACTACGTTCGGTGGTAACCGTATCATCAGATGGTGCCTGGTGATCTAGTGGGTCAAGGCGCTTCAACGAGATGGGACTCGAAATGGGTTAAATCCGAGGGATGGTGAGGGTTTACGGTCCAAATAATGCTACTCATGGATAAGCGAGGCTGGTTTTTGAGCCGAAGGGATTTGATAAAGCCTTCATTAATTCCCTTATTACATGATGTCTCCCTTAATTGAGAAAGATAATGTTGTGGAAGCAGCAAGAATAAATCATTAAAACAGACCTTTCGATTCAAGGATTTTATGTTTACTGTCATTGGCGTGTGAAATTTTGGATAATTGTATAGAAGTGAAGATGGAGAGAGAGAGAGAGAGAGAGAGAGAGAGAGAGAGAGAGACTGCAGGATCATGGTGCCCCCCTCTTGCGGTCCACCATCTTACGTTTGGGGGGATAGGGAGGGAGTTGAGGGACGTTTGTACAACCGGGCGGTGGAGCCAAGCGTATCGGTGCCACCACTTGAAGGCGTCTCTGTCAAGGTAACAAGGAAGAGAGAGAGAGAGAGAGAGTAGTAATAATGAATGAGGGGATGCGTCATTGGGCTGAAGAGGATAGTATTGCATCTAATTTGACAGTGAAATGTTTGGTGGGCGTATGAGTGAAGATTTATAAACACCAAGCACTTAGAAAAAATACTTAAGAATGGGAAACTTTGTGAATATGGACTAAGATGAGTGGTGGCATATGCTAGACTAACCTTTCCTCCCTTCCTCCCTCCCTCCCTTTCTCCTTCTCTCCCTTCTTTTTCCCAGCATTCCTTCCCTCCCTTCTCTCCCTTTTTCTTTTCTCTTTCCTTCAGTCTGGTCACCCTGTTTTCTCTCCATTTCTCCATCGCCTTCCATCCATACCTCCCTCCATCTCCCTCCCTCTCTCTCTCTCCTGCCATCCCTCCCTCTCACCCTTCCTCTCTCTCCCTTTCCCTCAGACACCTCTCTCCCTCCCTCTCCCTATTTTCTCTCCCCTTTCCCATCTCCATTAAATTCTCTCGTAAACTCTCCCCTCTTCCTCAATGACACTCCCTTCTCTCTCTCTCTCTCTCTCTCTCTCTCTCTCTCTCTCTTCCATTCTCTCATCTCCCTCCGTCTCTCCCTCTCTCTCCCTTCCTCCTTTTCTTTCCTCATCTTTCTCTCTCTTCTGCCTCTTCTCTCTCTCTCCTTTCCTTCTCCATTTCCCCTCTCCTCTTTTTCTCTCCCTCCTCTCTTCTAGCCTCTCTTCTCTCTCCTCATATTCCTCGCTATCTTCCTCTCTCTTTCCCTTCTAATCTTCTTCCCTTTTCATCTCTGTCTCCTGTCTTCCTCTGGCTCATATTTTCTCTTTTCCTCTTCTTTCCTTTTCTTCTTTTTCATCATCATCATCATCATCATCATCATCATCATCATCATCTTCTTCTTCTTCTTCTTTTTCTCCTCCTCCTCCTCCTCCTCCTCCTCCTCCTCCTCCTCTTCCATCCTTAATATTTAACATACATTTCAATCTCACTGGTAATTCAATCATTTTTATACAATGCATCTAGTCACATGCATATTCTCTCTCTCTCTCTCTCTCTCTCTCTCTCTCTCTCTCTCTCTCTCTCTCTCTACCTTCCTTGATTCCTCCTCTTCCTTTCCTTCCCTCCCTCTCTCCCACTGTTTCTCTTCCTTCCTTTCCCACTTTCCTCCCTTTCCTCCTCCTTGCCCACATTCCTTCCCTCCTTCCTTCACTACCATCCTCCCCTCCTACCTTCTCCACCTTCCTCTCCTCCTTTCTCGTACCTTTCTTTTCCTCCTTCATAGCCTACCCTCTTCTCACTCCCTCCCTCCCTCCCTCCCTTCTCTCCTTCCCTGCCCTTCCCTTCCTCCCTCCCTCCCTCCTAAATCCTTCTCCCTATTTCCCAGTCTACTTCTCTCACCTTTCCTGCCTCCTCCCGTCTTTACCCTTTATCAATTCCTTTTCCCTCCCTCCCTCCCTCCCTCCCCCCTCCCTCTTGGCTTTCCCTCCCCTTCATCCCTTCCTCTCCTCCCTTCCTCACTCCCTCACCTTCTCCCCTTCGCTTTTTTCACTCCATACCTTCCTCCTCCCCTCCCTCCCTCCCTCCCTTCCATCATTTCCCCCCATCCTTCCTTCCCTCCCCTTTCTCCCTTCCCCCCTCCCTCCCCTCCACTCCTTCCCCCCTTCCTCCCTCACTCACCTTCTCCCTTCTTCCTCCTTTACTCCCTCTCTCCCTTTCCCCCTCCCTCCCCTCCGTTCCTTCCTCCCTCTCTCCCTCCCCCACCTTCTCCCTTCTTCCTCCTTTATTCCCTCACCCCCTCCTTCACCTTCCTCTGCCTTCCTCCTTCCTCTCCTTCCCTTCCTTCTATCCCCCTCCTTCCTCCCTCCCTTACCTACCCTTAGCCCTTTCTGGAGTCCCCCCACCACCTGCTCCTTCCCTTCCCTCCCTCACCATCTACCACTCCTTGCTACCCCTCCTCTTCCTTCTTTTCCCATCCTTCCCTCACTGTTTTGTCTCCCTTCCTTCCTTCCTTCTTTCCTTCCTTTTCCTCTCTCCATTTCATAGCCCTTATCGTGTAGCTTCTTCTCCCCCCTTTCTCTCATCTTCTTCTCCCCCTTTCCTTCTTTCCCTCCCTCCCTCCCTCCTTCCTTTCCTTCCCTCCTCCCTCCCTCGCTCACCACTTTCTCTCTTTCCTTGTTTCACCTCCACTTCCTTCCCATCCTTTTCCTTCCTTCCCTCCCTCACTTTCCTCCCTCCTTCCCACTTTCCATCCATTCACCTCCCTCCCTCCATCACCTCTCCCATTCATGTCCTCCTCTCCCTTCCTTATTTTCTCCTTCCCCTTCCATCGCCTTTCCCTTCCCCTTTCCCCCATTCCTTCCCCGTCCTCCTCTCCTCCCTCACTTTCACCTCTGTTCCTCTCTTCCATTCCCTTTCCTTCCTTTCCTCTCCCTCCCTTTCCCCTCCCTTCCCTCCCTCCCTCCTTCTTACTTAAGTCCCCCTTTTCATCTTCTTCCTTCCTTCCTTCCTTCCTCACCTTTCCTCCATCTCCTCCCTTTCCTCCGTGCCGACATCCGTTCTGTCATTACCTCTCTAAGAACACCAGGTATTGATCTCTCTCTCTCTCTCTCTCTCTCTCTCTCTCTCCTTTACTCTCCCTTCGTTTCCCTCTCTCTCTCTCTCTCTCTCCTTTACTCTCCCTTCCTTTCCCTCTCTCTCCTATCCTCTCTTTTCCTCTCCCTTTTTATTAACTTCCTCTTCCTCTCCTCTTTTTTTCTCCTCATCCTCTCCTCTCTTCCTCTCTGTTTGTCTCTCTTTCATTCTCCCTCCACCCACATCTTTCTCCCACACCTTCCTTCTCTCTCTCTCTCTCTCTCTCTTATTTTTTCCCTTCATACACCTTTATTCTTTCCTTTGTTGCACATTCTCTACCTTTATCAATTTTCTCCTCCCTCCCTTTCTCTCTGTCTCCTTCTCTCTCCTCCAGTCTCTATCTCCCTCCCTCTCTCTTTCTTTTTTCAATTTCTCCCTTCCCCTCTCTCTCTCACTTTCATATTTTCTCAATTCTCTTTCTCATTCTCTCCCTCTCTCACTTTTATATTGTGTCGTCATCCTTTCTGCTGTTCCCCTCTTTCACTTCCATCATCCACTTTTCTCTCTCTCTCTCTCTCTCTCTCTCTCTCTCTCTCTCTCTCTCTCTCTCTCTCTCTCTTTCTGTGTGTGTGTGTGTGTGTGTGTGTGTGTGTGTGTGTGTGTGTGATTCTGAAGCAAGAATAGCCATCCATTCACACCTCATCTTATCCTCCATTGAAAGAGAGAGAGAGAGAGAGAGAGAGAGAGAGAGAGAGAGAGAGGGAGAGAGAGAGAGAGAGAGAGAGACCGTGGAAATTTAAGAGAGGAAAGAAAGAAAGGAGTCAGAGGCAAGTGTGGGAGGATGAAAGGTCAGAATTTAATTAGAGAGAGAGAGAGAGAGAGAGAGAGGATGATTATTCGTTAGAGAATGTACGAAAGCAGTGAGTGAATTAGAGAAAGATCAGAGAAAAAATTTAGTCAGAGAAGTTACCTTAATTAAACTGAAAGATCAAATTGGACTGAGAGAATAGGTGAATGAAAAAGGTTGGGAGAGAGAGAGAGAGAGAGAGAGAGAGAGAGAGAGAGAGAGAGAGAAAGAGAGAGAGAGGCATATAGATTAATGAACACTGATTGAAAGGTATAAAGTTAGATAAATTGATACATAGATGTGTGTGTGTGTGTATATGTGTGTGTGTGTGTGTGTGTGTGTGTGAGAGAGAGAGAGAGAGAGAGAGAGAGAGATGTGTTAATGTCTTCCATTTTCGCAAGTGAACGAAATTAAAATCAGGTTAATTGCACATAAACACAAAATACCTTGATAAAATTAGCTCTCTTTTGTGGCCGAGATAAGAATGATCTCACACCAGGTCCTTTGTGTGTGTGTGTGTGTGTGTGTGTGTGTGTGTGTGTGTGTGTGTGTGTGTGTGTGTGTGTGTGTGTGTGTGTGTGTGTGTGTGTGAGAGAGAGAGAGAACGAAGACAACACCTGTAGATATACTTTTTTTTTACAATTATAAAGAAAAATCTCGGAAGTAAACAGCAATAGCGATGAGAATGATCGTATTCTCTCTCTCTCTCACACACACACACACACACACACACATATTGTCTGTCCATTTACCCAGCTTAGTAAATGGGCTGGGGGGGTCACAGAGGAAACCATTTGCTTTGTCCTCTATGTGTAAAGTGACCCCAGGGCAAACGCTCCACTAGGCCTACTCTCTTCTTACCTGGAATGCTGGGTTTTTCCTTTAGTTGCTCACTTTTTATATCATCATCATCATCAGCATCATTAGCAGCAGCATCATTATCATCATCATTATCTTCATCTTCGTCATCGTCACCATTGTCATCGTCAATCATCATCATCATCATCATTATTCTTGTTTTTTTTTCGCACTTAATGATAGGGGGGAAAACATGAATACAGGAGAACACACACACACACACACACACACACACACACACACACACACACACACACACACACACACACACACACACACACACACACACACACACACACACACACACACACACACACACACACACACACACACACACACACACACACACACACACACACACACACACAGCCTCCCCCTGCCCTAACACACCCTCCATTTATACAAGACTAATAGAAAAAATATCCTCATTTGATTTATTTTTTTGGCTGTCTCTCCCAGGGGTCACTTCCTGTAATCCCACACTAGCCTACTCTGTACCTTATCTATCTGGTCTATTGTATCTATCTATGTATGGTTTCATCTATCTATCTATGTTTCTGTCTGTCTGTCTGTCTCTACCCTTCTGTCTGTCCATCTTTCTGTCAGCCTGTTTGTCTCTGCTTATCGATCTGTCTATCAGTCTATCATGTATCTATCCATATATCTATCCAGCCATCTATCTGTTTATCTACCCATCCATCCAACGGTCTGTCCACCTATATATCTGTCTGTCCATCTATCTATCCCTCCATCTCTGCTTCAGGTGACGCTGGTGAAGTGGAATGAGCCGTATCAGAAGCTGGCCACCTGCGACTCCTCTGGTATCATCTTCGTGTGGATCAAGTACGAGGGGCGGTGGAGCATCGAACTGATCAACGACAGAAACACCCCCGTCACCCACTTCTCCTGGAGTCATGATGGCAGGATGGCGCTTATCTGTTACCAGGTGAGACGCACGCACGCACACGGACGCAAAACACACACACACACACACACACACACACACACACACACACACACACACACACACACACACACACACACACACACACACACACACACACACACACACACACACACACACACACACACACACACACACACACACAGAGCAGAGCCATATTCTAAGTGACACAGGCGACTTCGTAGTACATTTCCCGTAGCGATTTCTTTAGCATATTACACCATAACATTCCCTTTTACTCATTTTATATCGTTTTATTGAAGACAAAATAATGGATCAATAAAATACAAGATAATATTAAAGTGTTATATTCGGAACAAATCGATGAGGAAGAATTGCTACAAAATCTCTATAGCCTCACATAATACGATTCACGGGCGCAAGCAAAGGTAGTATGAAGCTGACAACAGAAGCAGTATGAAGCAGTATAAAGCAGGCAACAGAAGCAGTATGAAGCAGTATAAAGCAGGCAACAGAAGCAGTATGAAGCAGTATGAAACAATATGAAGCAGGCAACAGAAGCAGTATGAAACAATATGAAGCACGCAACAGAAGCAATATGAAGCAGGAGACAGAAGCAGTATGAAGCAGGCGACAGAAGCAGTATGAAGCAATATGAAGCAGGGAACAGAAGCCACATGAAACAGTATGAAGCAGGGAACAGAAGCCACATGAAACAGTATGAAGCAACATGAAGCAAGCAACAGAAGACTTCGAGGAGGAAGACCCGTGTGTGACCTTCTGGGGGTAGTGAGAAGTATGGAAGCCTGGACACAATACTGAGTGAGGATCATTGGCGAAATATTCTTCATTCCAGCAGAGGTTGAAGTACAGAAACTGAGGTAGATGTGATGAGGAAGGAGATGGGTAACTTCATCATTTCGAGAGGTAATGAGGTAGACGCCAGGAAAGTGCATATATATATATAGGAGATCGTTTTATCGAGCCTACTTACTGTGCGCCATTGATTTTTTAAGTGGTTATGGATATTTCGTAGCAGCTCTTCCTAAGCGATTTATTCCGCTCATTACGCGTCAGTATTCTCTTGTATATTATTGGCTCATTCTTTTTTCGTAATAAATCGATAGAAATAGAAAACTGGAGAGAGACAGAGATAGGTAGGCAGAGTTTCTGTTGGTAAATGTAGAGATAGATAGATAACTAGAGGGATAAATAGATAAGAAGTAAACATGGCACTGTGATCTTGCTTTCGGTCTCGAATTTACAGTCGAGGCTTTAAGAAAACCAGAAGATCGAGGTCAACACCGTGGCTTAGGCCTTTTCAGTGAAGGCCTCATGAGACCTAAGCAGAAATGGAATTATTTTGCAATTATTTTTTTCATCATTCTTGTTGGAAAATCTAACAGTTAACTTAACCGGTGCTCGTGTTGCCATTCTTTAACCGGAGAGAATAAAAATGTCTCGTGTATTTTCTTGTAACAGAACAGAAAACCGAACAACAAATACTGTTCCGAAAATAAATGCATTCTTTTACAAAGGTAAAGTTTGTGAGACCTCATAACAGTCAGGTGATCAGGAAAGGAGAGAGAGAGAGAGAGAGAGAGAGAGAGAGAGAGGGAGGGAGGGAGGGAGGGAGAGAGAGAGAGAAGGTACATGAGGTAGGGTATAGGAAAACTAATTTGTAAAAGGCTAGAAAGTAGGTGACGTGAGATAAGGAAAGTTAATTTGTAAAAATGAATGGAATGTCAGAAATGTCTAGAACACATGCATTTTTATGAGCTGTACTTCCTTATATTTTAACTTTTTATCACTATAAATACGGTGTCCGAATGAATGTAAATGCCACGGAAAGGAAGAGACACAGGTAAAGGCGAAATGGGGAGAGTTTGGAACATAGATGAGGTCCTTTGATGATACAGAGAGAGAGAGAGAGAGAGAGAGAGAGAGAGAGAGAGAGAGAGAGAGAGAGAGAGAGAGAGAGAGAGAGAGAGAGAGAGAGAGAGAGAGCTGATTTAGTGAGTTAATGGGTTTGGCAGTGAAGTGGGAGGTAGACAGACATTGAAATGTGGGTCGTAAATACCGTAGAATTATTTAGCATTTCCGGAACCCTAAAAAAATGATAAAAGAAATGGCAGTATGTTGATGATTATAAATTATAGATGTTCCAGGCGTCATCATCATCATCATCATCATCATCATCATCATCATCATCATAATCATCATCTAGACCCCTCTTCGCACCTTAGGATGGGGCGAGGTAATCTTAATGGCACGTCTCAAATAAATTTTCACCAAATCCTGAAGCTGACCCAGTATGGCGACGATATTAATGCTTTCAGGCCTCCCAATCACCATTAATCTCCATTTTCTCCCCACCAGCAGAGAGAAAGAGAGAGAGAGAGAGAGAGAGAGAGAGAGAGAGAGAGAGAGTTAACAAGATTTAGTGGAAAAGATTAGGGAAAACGAAATGAAAGGGGAAGAGATAAACAAAGTTAAGGCGAATAGTTAAAAGGGTTGGACGGAGAGAGAGAGAGAGAGAGAGAGAGAGAGAGAGAGAGAGAGAGAGAGAGAGAGAGAGAGATTAGATGCAAGAATGAATACTGAATGAAAATAGAAAATTAGAGGTGAGCGAGAGGAATAGAAGAGAAGAGAGAGGAAGGAGGGAAAGCAATTAGACAGGAATGCTTACGTACGGAATAGGCAGACAAGAGCTTGAGAGAGAGAGAGAGAGAGAGAGAGAGAGAAACCCTTAGTTGGAGAGAAAGACATATTAGGTCTCACGAGGGTCTTAGGGAAAATGAACAATTGAGAGAGAGAGAGAGAGAGAGAGAGAGCATTAGATACCAAGATGAATGAAAATTAATAGAGACATGAAACAGAATGGAGAACAGAGTATGTGGAGAGAGAGAGAGAGAGAGAGAGAGAGAGATTTAATTACTTCCGCAAGCAGGATTAGTGGGGAAGTGGAAGACAGAGTGAAATGTGGAATTAGCCCATTTAGTCTGATTACCTTTTCTCCCTCAATTCTTACTCTCACCAGACGATTTTATTCACCTTGTAACTGGCCTGTTGTAGTAAAGGGGTCAATGAAAGCTATATCAAACCCCTCCATGTCGAAAAGTCTCCCGAAGCTGAATAAAATTGTCTGGAGATAGCAAATATTAAATGAAATCTAAAAATGCGTCAGCGAAAATGGGAGATCAATCCCCGTCGATTTATCCATGTTTATACTGTACTGCCATAAAAATTCAGTCCTTTCAGCCAATGGGCGTCGTGTTGCTTTGCTTCTTGCTACTGCTAGACGATTTTATTCTGTTTAGAGAGCGTCCCCTTGTGGTAGAGGGATTGATGGGGATTTATCTAACCCTCCTAGTTTGAATAGTCTCTCCCATGCTGAATAAAATCGCCTAGAGATAGCAAGAACAAAGAAAAATCGACATAGGAAACAAGGTCTTAATCTCTGCCTTGTCATTAAAACATCCTGTATTACTGAAATGTTTATATTATCGTTCCTGCATCTTAACTTAGCACAATGTCAGTTTTGTGTTTATAGTTCAGTATTTAAGATAAGATGGACGCTTTAGGCCAGGTCTTAATGGACAGAGTGTATAAGACCTGTAATTCCTGTGTTCAAAAGGTCTGGTTCTAACATAAACATCTAAAGAAATTGAGTGTTTGTATGTATGTAGGTAGGTAGGTAGGTGGGTTGGTAGGTAAGTTGGTAGGCAGGTCGTTAGGTAGGTATGTTTGTATATGTTTGTAGGTCGATAGGTAGGTAGTTAAGCGGATAGGTATGTTTCTGTATGTATGTGTGTCAACGTTATCATGCAAGAGGTTAGTGCATGTGTCTGTGTATGTTTATATATGCATGTGTACGTACTTATTTAAGAGGGGTCACTGTATGTATTTGTAATTTTGTATGTATATCTGTGTGTACGTAATATCAATGTGTACGTTTTAACTGCGTGTCAGTACGTGTATATGTGAAGGTGCGAAAGCGAAGGTAGTGCCTGGAATGTAATAACTTTTTCTATTTTGTTACCTCCAGACGATTTTATGCGATTTAGGGGAGAGGGTTTGTAGTGACCGGGTAAGTATACTGTAGATCACCATTAACCCATTCACGATCAGGGGGTTATCCAAAGCTGAGGAAAACCGTCTGTAGTGCGTTTACTCCCACCCGACAAAGATCCGTAACCCCTTTTGGCTCAGTTGATGGCCAGTTGGGGTTAGAACGGGGGGTAGAATGTCTTAATAACCAGAGACATTCATTCCTAACTATTAACAAAGTATTAATGAATTTTTTGCAGCCATGAATTAGTATCAACATTTTGGGAGTGACCTTGTTTACTCAGATGTAATGAACCAGCAACAAGAATGAAAGAAAAATCACTTTGTCTGGCTAAAATGGTTGATATAAGTAACTGACATATATTTTCAAGCCTTTAATATACAGACATTTAAAAAAAAGGAAGTTGATTTTTCTTTTCGTTATTGGATCAACAAACTCGGATCTTTGTGTAACTCCTTCTCTGCGGTGGTTTATTCTCGACCTTAAACTTATCTCCAGACGACTTTATTGAGCGGTTAATGAAGGCTGTATCTAACCCCTTCATTTTGCCTAGTCTTTCCCATGTTATATAAATTTGTCCAGTGATACTAAGGAGAAAATTAAATATAAGTCATTGGATTAAAGGTCTTGAAATTTTTGTTGCATAGAGGATACGTAGAAAATAAGAGGTGAAAGAAAAGGAGAGGGAGATAGAAGGGAATACAATGTGAGAGGAATGTAGAATTGGACAGATTGAAGCTTCACAGAGAGTAGGTTTAATTAGGTAAGTTGGAGAGAGAGAGAGAGAGAGAGAGAGAGAGAGAGAGAGAGAGAGAGAGAGAGAGAGAGAGAGAGAGAGGTAAGACTAAGTGATTCAGTGAGTTAATGACTGACTGGCACGTAAATGCGGGAGAGAAGATAGTGAAACCTGGTGGGCGAAGTGCGTAGAGTTTACCTGCTTTTGTGAGCATGGCTGAACTGATTAGAGTAGGCTACTAATGTTAGATCAAAGACAGAGGGATAATCAGTTAAAGATGGATAAATAGATAGATAGATGGAGATATAGAGTTTATTTGCTCATGAAACGCCAAAAATAGACTGCAATCTGTGTATGTGTGTGTGTGTGTGTGTGTGTGTGTGTGTGTGTGTGTGAGAGAGAGAGAGAGAGAGATTTGTGTAGCGAAGTGCAACTTTATTTGCTGTTGTGAGCACGGCAAAATAGATTACCTGTGTTGGGTGAGAGAGGAATGGGTGAACATGGGAGAGAGAGAGAGAGAGAGAGAGAGAGAGAGAGAGAGAGAGAGGAGTTGGAAAGACAGTCAGATTTACAATGAGTAATAAGGGAAGTGGAAGGTAGAAGACATAGTGAAACGAGGGTGGTGATTTCCATAGACTTTCCCTCATTATTTTATCGTCCAAACTGTCTCTTGTGTGAATTCTGGAACAGTGGATTATACTTCGGCTCTTATTTAAGGGATTTTATTAATCTTAAATAAATACACCACAAGGAAAAATTATTAAACACGCTAATGGCGTTGTGGCAGAGAATTAGGAATTGTTATTTATTAAAGACGATTTATTTCAGTTACCTAGAACCCACCTGTCTACCTGCGCGGCCCCGTGAGGAATTTTATGATGATGATGATTGTTGTTGTTGTTGCTGCTGTTCCTGTTATTATTATTATTATTATTATTATTATTATTATT
>NC_136974.1:29553188-29570688 GCF_032717465.1 Coenobita brevimanus
GAGAAGAAGAGAAGGAAGAAGAAAATGGAAAATTCTATAAAATTAAACAGGTAGAGATAAAAAAAAAAATACGGAAGGAAAACCCCTTTTTTACGATCAGTCTCGCCACAGCTGAGTAAAATCGTCTGGTGGCATCGAGAATAAGAATAAAAAGACGATTGTGGGAATGAGAATAAAAAAGACGATTGTAAGAGTAAGACTAAGACGATTGGACTGAAAGCTGGGATGGAGATTACTTTCTGTTCCCTAATTACGAAAGATCTACTGTAAGCTGAGGTAAATCGTCCGTGGTTGCAGGGTAAAAAGGGGACTTGTATGCCTACTGAAATCGCCTGGTGGGAGCAAGAATTTAAAAAAAATCGTAGTGAAAACATGTTATGGTGATTTTTTATGGGGAGAAAAAAATCGTCTGGTAGTAGTAAGGAAACAAAAAGTGTATTGTCTTCGAGGATTTTATGGTCTCTCAAACCCCTTCACGACTTGAAATCTGAGCTGAGAAAAATCGTCTGGCTGTAGCAAGAGTTAAAAGGAGGGGTTTTAAGGAAGGATTAACCCCCCCCGCATCACTGCCCAGGATCTCGCCCAAGCTGAGGAAAATCGTCTGGAGGCAACAGGAGTGAAATTAAGACGTGGTGCTGGTGAAGGAGGTAAAGGGGTGTCATTAGGGCTGAGAATGAGGGGTGGAGGTAGACTTAATTAGGTTGTTAATAGGGTTGTAATTGGTGTGGTTAGGTTATTACGCAGCGTCTACCGCCACTGAGAGAGAGAGAGAGAGAGAGAGAGAGAGAGAGAGAGAGAGAGTTTTGGCTTTACCGAAATTGTCGTTTACTAAAATCTATCCGGTTTCACAGTTCCAGATGAGAGAGAGAGAGAGAGAGAGAGAGTGAATGTGTCTCGCCCTTCCTTTCACTAAAATCCCAAAGGGCAAAGTCTGACCACTTGACCAAGTTGAGGCGCCTCTGTCTGTCTGTCTGTCTGCCTGTCTGTTTGTCTCTGTCTGTCTGTCTCTCTCAGTACTTCTTCAGGTGCCTCTCTAAAGTTTGGTCCGGCCCTCTCACATCAGTAGTGGAGTGGCCAGAGGGTCCTAGAGGTCCTGTGCTCCTGGGGTAACCACCATCACTACTACAACCTTTATAAATTAAATAATACGTCTGGAGGTATCAAGGACTGGCAGGAATGTTGACGCCATCGTAATGAAAGGATTAATGGCGATTGTTTTTATCCCCACCCTCAATATGAAGGGTCTTTGCTAATCCGTGGATGAAGGATGTTTTCTTTGTGGCATATAAAATCGCTGGCCTGAATCTGAGTAAAATACTCGTCAATAGGCCTTCACCCGCTATTTTAGAGGTTAATCGGGATATACTCGTATATAATAACCTCCTAACAGTGAAATTAGATAGATAGATTGATATATAGATAGACAGATATATATATATATATATATATATATATATATATATATATATATATATATATATATATATATAGTATGTAAGTGCACACACACACACACACACACACACATATATATATATATATATATATATATATATATATATATATATATATATATATATATATATATATATTATATACACACACACACACACACACACACACACACGCTCACACACAGTATTACCAAGCCATTAAATTCTGTTGCGGAGAAACTCTAAACTGGAAAGGTTAGATGTATCGGAGAAACTCTAAACTGGAAAGGTTAGATGTATCCTTCATAAAACCCTTGAGCACAAGAGACTGTTCCTAACTTAAGTAAAATAACTAGATGTATCCTTCATAAAACCCTTGAGCACAAGAGACTGTTCCTAATTTAAGTAAAATAACCTAGAGGTAGTTAGAATATAGAAAATGAAAGAGATCATCCCACTGTGCATATAATTCCTGTCGTTATTCTGATCAGTTTCTTATATTTTCCCGTCAGCATTGTTCTGAGTAAATGGTTTTTCTGAGTGAATGGTTTTTAACATATTTGGGTACAAAAAACTTTGCTTGATTTTGTTGGCATGGGTGATGTGAAAATGACTGTGACCTATTTCGTTAGGCATATTATTCGATGGTTTTCGTACTGCCTCACTCAATCTATTAAAAGGAGATTTAAACTGGATTGGTAATGTTTAATATTTTCTATTTATCTTATAATTAGTATTACTGTTATTATCATTAATGTACACAGGAAGAGCCATTGTTAATAAGCCCTCCAGATCGAGGACATCTTTTATGTTTAATCTTATGCCGGCCAGACGATGTTTCTCATCTTCATTGATGCCTTTGGAACTGGAAGGGTTAGATGCAGCCCTCATTAATCCCTTCAGCACGGGAGGTCTTTCCAGAGTTGAATAAAATCGTCTGGTGATAGCAAGAACAGAAGAAAAATGGCGTAAGGGTGGCGAAGAGGGTGAAGCGAAAGATTATGCCAGGCAGTTGTCGGGATACATGTTATTATTTTTTGTTACAGAAGAGGAACAGAGGAAGGAATAAGAAAATAAATTAAAAAATCCGTCCACCAGATTCCAAGTGTCATCAATTCATCAAAACTCTGTAACTGTTAGACATGTACTGCTGTGTGAGTTGAAGTTTGGGGGGAAACTTACCTTCCATTGATATGTTTACTGCCTCCACGTGGATTCAGTGAGGCATTTTCTAAGTGGCTTTAAATGTTTCGTAACACCTTTTCCCAAAATACTACGAACTGTTGTGTACCATTTATGTCTTGTAGAAAACGCGGCAATACGTGAACCATACGCATGGGGGACAGACTTGCTATGCTTGGACTGCGGTGACTACCATACTCTTTTTACTCTAACTTGGCCAAAAATTACTATCTCCCCATCTTGAATGAAGATTTATAACAATGGATAAACACTGAAATATGATGCTAGTCAGGAAGAGTGCTGTGGATAAATGCAGAGCCGTAGTGTTTTCTTTCTCTACCACTTACCCACATGAAATAAGCTGCAAAAGGAAAAAAAAAATCTGGGCCAAGGTAAGATGAAAAGGTTATAGTAGATCTGCTTAACGTGGCTTGCGTGAGGTATATTTTTTCTGCAAGGTGTTTTACCAGCATACCCCGCGGCCAGTCGGTAGTCGTCTGAATAGCTTACACGTTGTATATTAGGGGGCACTGCAGCTTCGTAATTATATTTAGGAATGATTTATTTGTATTTTGTAAGCAGGTATACTGTATTTTTATGCTGTATTTGTCTTTATTTCTGAATCTTGTATCACCCAGTAACTTACCCGGGAATGATGATGATGATGATGATGATGATAATAATTCTTTTTTTTTTTTATTTATCAGCTTATCAGTTAATATTTTTCTAACCCGTACTTTCCCTCCTCCAGGACGGGTTCGTGCTGGTGGGGTCGGTGGCGGGGCAGAGGTATTGGTCGTCCATGCTCAACCTCCAGTCCACCATTACCTCTGGGGTCTTCACGCCCGAGGACCAGCAGGTAGGGGGAAGGGGGTGTTGGGGGGCAGTGAGGTGAAAGGTAGAGGTGTTTAGCCGCTGTGCAAATCTCTCTTACTTAGGCCTTTGAGTCTGTAGCGGGATATTTACTCATTATCCAGGCATACAAGGTCACTATCATTCAGGTTATCACAGTTACCTCCAGTTAGTGTTACCTTGGCACTCATTTGACCTGCCAACTCACGAAGAATGACTGAGAGAGAGAGAGAGAGAGAGAGAGAGAGAAGGGAGGGCTATCAAAGTGAGAGAAAATGAGACAGAGGAGCATGTAAATAAATAAATAAATAATGTAGAAGGGAAGGAACGAGGAGGTAGGGGAGAAAAATCAGATGCAGACAGTAAATGCAGATGTAATTTAAGATGAGTAGTCACAGGGCTGAAAGAGTTAATTAATTCTCCTTACACACACACACACACACACACACACACACACACACACACACACACACACACACACCTTCACTCACCTAGGTCTATTATTTCCATCCAGTGTCTAGCCTTGTCACATTTTTTTTACTTTTTCTATTATTCTGAACGATTTAATAGTGAAGTTGGGAAGGTGGTGGTGGGGTGGATAGAGCTATGGGCTGAGAACTGTGCGGTCGCGGGTTCGATTCCAACTGTTGTAGAGAAGAGTTTGTGGGGTTTAGTTCATTGTTACTGTGTTCACTGCTCTCTCTCTCTCTCTCTCTCTCTCTCTCTCTCTCTCTCTCTCTCTCAGACTTTCATCCACTCCATTATCTCAGCCCACTGTCATTCTCCACCTTCCTCTCCGCTACTCTCCACCTTACTCTCTCATACACTCCATCTTACTCTCACCTACTCCTCCTATCTCCACACACTCCTCCATACTCTCTCCAATTCTCCACCACTACTCCCCATCATCATCAGTCCCCCCGTTACCCTCCCATACTCCGATATTGCCGTGGGATTAGTAGACAGAGCCTCCCCATTCCCATCAATTTCCTCCCCACTCCCTCGGGTAGACGGTGTGGCCGCCTCTGGGATGTTTTTGTGTTAGTGGAAGAATAGAGGAGTTACCCGCCTTATACCTCATATTGTCCCCGTTTTCTGTTTTCTCACTTCTAGTCGCTTCTCTTTTTCTTCACTTTGTGTGTGTGGGTGTCGATTCATTTAATCTTTCTCTGTCCTCCATTCTCTTCCCTTCTCTCTCTCTCTCTCTCTCTCTCTCTCTCTCACTATAATCGCCTCTTTTTCAATATCCGTTTCTTATCTCCTCATTTACTCGATCAATTTCTTTACTTATCTCCTGTTTTTCCCTATCAGTTTCTTTGCTTTTCTCCCCTTTTTCTCTAACCATTTCTTTAATATCCTTTTTTCTCTGTTCATTTCTTTACTTATCTCCTCTTTTTCCTCACCCATTTCTTTACTTTTTCCTCTCTCTCTTACCTTTCTGCGCTTCTATATTTTACCTTTTTTTTCTTCATCACCACCCCAGCAATATCATTTTCTCGTCATTCATCTGCTTTGTCCTGTACTCCTGGCCATTTTCCCCATCCCGTCTACCAGTCACCCAGTTCCCGCGAGGTTTCTTGGAACGACCTCTGTACTGATGGTATAATTAATTTGTTTTCACTTGAGGGAACTGGGCCACTCCATGAGCTTCAATACTATGTCGTGGGTGCGTGACGTTGGATGAGGCATAGTTATGAGGTAAAAAATTTTTCCTCTTGGTTATTTAAATCGACCCTTCAGTCTGATGATTACACTTGGCCATGAACTGAGGTGGAAGGGGTCAAGGATCTTTATAAGCTTCAAAACAAACTCGCTAAATTGGTGGTATCTTAGGTTCTTCTTGCCAAGAGAGAACAGTTGTACACCCATGTCCCCGTAAGCCTTCATGTAATTCTTTCCATTGTCTTCCACCACTTTCGTTAATTTGCTACTACAAAGTTTCTTCTGATTCCCACTCTTCTTCCTCCGTTACCTCTTTTCACGCCTGTAAACTGACGCCGACGAGAGGTCTACATGTGGTGACTGTGCAACGTGGGTGGAGCAGCCGTGGCATCCACCCGGGAGCCAAATCTCGTCATATTTCCCTGCACCTCAGCACGGGATAGACCCTGGTCCGACCCTGGCGAGGTGCAGTGTACAACAAGGGGGATGCCGGATCCCTGCACGGTGTATGCACTGTACTGTATATGTAGGACGGCCCCACAAAAGCAGTTACTTTCGTGTGATCGACCGGTCTGCTCAGCCAAACAGACTGGGGTTAAGCAGCAGTGACTACAACTCCTTCAAATTTGTTTGCTTCTGACCATATTCTCTAACCTTATACGCCCATTTTTTTTTTTTTTTCCACGGTCTACTTCCTACCTCTGTTACCTTTCCCCATTCCTTCCAGTTTCCCTAATCCCACAGGAGCACTTCGGGACAACTACCAGATGGGTGACACTGATGTATGTGTGTAATTTAGCCCCCCTTTCTTCCATTCTGTGTGAATTTCTCTGTCCATTACCATGTTCTGTACCTCGCTACCCCACCCACCTGTCTTCACACCTTTTAACCATCCCCAGCCCCACAGGTGTACTTTTAGACCATCTTCGGATTGGTTATGGTGATGGATGTACAGTCAAGGTCAAAAGTTATGTCCGAGAGTTTGTAGTGGAGGAAGTACAGAAAGCGTCAGGAGTTGTGATTCTTGATGGAGTTACGCATCCCCATTACCACTCGACTCTTGTGACAAAGCTTTTGACTAAGACTGTACTTCTCACACAATATTGACACAGACTGTTCCTCCATCTGACATAACTCTTGACCCAGACTGTGCATGGGGCGATGGAGTCTCAGGTCCCCCCCCCCTCCCACCCTTATGTACGACCCGACATATTTTTTGACCCCCTGTCCTTTCTGTCTTAAATTTTTCTTTCCATTTTTCCATCTCCGTTATGCATGTCCCTCACCTCTGTCGTAATCACTTGCACAACCATTCCTTTATGGCTCTCCACTTTTTACCTCTCTCTCTCTCTCTCTCTCTCTCTCTCTCTCTCTCTCTCTCTCTCTCACACACACACACACACACACACACATATATCCGCCACATCGCCGCTCAACATGTGTACTGCCTAGCGCCCTCTAGACTATAATCTTATGGTCACACACACACAACATTGGCGTCTCATTTCCCCCTTCTATACAACACCACCATTACACACCACGCCTGTCTCTCTCTCTCTCTCTCTCTCTCTCTCTCTCTCTCTCTCTCTCTCTCTCTCTCTCTCTCTCTCTGTGTTTTCATACCTTACACCACCTTCTCTCTCTCGAACTGTTGCCCTTCCTCTGTATCTCACAATGGTCGTTATTTTTCTGCTCCCATTTCACTACCACTTTCCAGTTTTTACCTCTGTTTCCTTTCCTCGTTCCTTCTAGCAGTCCTAACTCCTTCTAACAGTCCTAATTCCTTGCAAGTCCTAACGCCTGACAATTTTAACTCCTTCTAGCAGTCCTAACTCCTAAGTCCTAAGCCTTTCTAAAAGTCCTAACTCCTTCTGACAGCCCTAACTCCTTTCAACAGCCCTAACTCCTTTCAACAGCCCTATCTCCTCCTAACAGTCCTAACTTCTTTTAATCATTTCCAGTCCCACAGGTGCACTTCTGGTCGAGCTGTGGGTATTTGATGGTGATGGGTGTGCATGGAGCAATGTGTAAATAGGCTGTGATTTTTTTCCCCATTTATTTTTCCCGCCTTTCCGTCCCACCTTCCAACCTCCATTCCTCTCATCTTCCTATTTCACTTCACTCTATCATTCCGATGCTTTTATTTTTCTCTATCTCTCACCATTTTTTCTACCTCTCTCCACCAAAATCTCTTCTGTTGCCCACTTTTCCACCCTATCACCTCTCCCTATTCCTTCTAACAATTCTAACTCCTTCTGACCATCCCCAGTCCTACAGGTGCATCCTGGGACGACTCTGGGATCGGCGATAGTGATGGATGTGCACGGAGGGATGGTGTCTGAGACTAACTACTTCTACTACTGTAACCACATCTACCTCAACCACTCCAACCACTCTAACCACATCTACCTTAACTACACTAACCACTCTAACTACTCTAACCACATCTACCTTAACCACTCCAACCACTCTAACCACATCTACCTCAACCAGTTTAACCACTCTGACCACATCTACCTCAGCCACTCTAACCACACCTACCTTAATTACTCTGGCACAGGTGTACTTCGGCACCACTTCCGGCCTGGTGATAGTGATGGACGTGCACGGGGCCATGGTCTCCCAGGTGCCCCTCTTGGACGACACAGCCATCACCCACCTGGCCTGGTCCTGCCCGAAGTTCAAGATGGAGGAGAGCGACGACGTGCAGTCCAAACATGGTAGGAATGGAGGGGAAATGGTAGGAGTGGAAGCTGGAATGGAAGGAAAAGGGTAGTAATGGGAGCTGGAGTGGTTAGGGAATTGTAGGAATGGTTGGGAAATGGTAGGGATGAGAGCTGGAGTGGTTGGGACATTTTAAGAATGGCAGCTGGAATGGTTGAGAATACAGTAATAGGAATAGGAACTGGAATAGTAGGAAGTGCAGTTGGAATATTTTGGAAATGGTAGGAATGGAAGCTGGAATGGTAGGGATGGGTGGGAGATGGTAGGAATGGGAGCTGGAATGGTACGGATGGGAGGTGGATTTGTAGGAATGAGAGTTGCAGTGGCTGGGAAATTGCAAGAACAGGAAATGGAATGGTAGGAATGGGAGCTGACGTGGTTGGGAAATGGTAGGGTTAGGAGCTAGGATGGTAGGAATGGGAGGTGGAGTGTTTGGGAAATGATTGGGCTTGGAGCTAGAATGGTAGGAATGGGAGCTGGAGTGGTTGGGAAATGGTAGGGTTAGGAGCCAGAATGGTAGGAATGGGAGGTGGAGTGGTTGGGAAATGGTAGGGTTAGGAGCCAGAATGGTAGGAATGGGAGCTGGAGTGGTTGAGAAATGGTAGGGTTAGGAGCCAGAATGGTAGGAATGGGAGCTGGAGTGGTTGAGAAATAGTAGGAATGGGAACTGGAATGGTTGGAAAATGGTAATAAAATTTGCGTAGGGGATGATTGTGATACCACGGGAAAGATAGGAGGATGCTGAGGGAAATCATACCCCTTGAATATGGTGTCGTATTTTCCGCTATATTCTTCCTACCTTCAGACGATTTATTGAAGGAAGAGGTTAATTAAAGCCTTCATAACCTTAGGAAAAAACAAATCTCAAAAAAATAATCACCGAATTGAATGGGTTAATATGGGTGAGCTGATGAAACGCTGATGGTAGTAGTAAGAATGGTGTAGAAAATAATGGTAGTGTGGTAGTTGAGGTATGGTAGGGCATGGTAGTGATGGGGCAATGGTGGGGTAGTGTGTGTGCATATTGGTCAGATAGGTGTTGTCATATGTATTGTCCATGTGTGCAAAATTTAATCAGCCCCAATTTGCTTGCAGCCACTTTGTTCGCCAATATCCACTTTGCCCTGCACGCTCTCTCTCTCTCTCTCTCTCTCTCTCTCTCTCTCTCTCTCTCTCATATTATGTGTTATTTTTTTCCCTCTCCCACTTTCATTTTTCTTTTTCTTCCTTCACTCTTTTCCTCTCCTCTCTTCTCTTCTTCTCTGCCTTTCCCTCATACTCTCTGTCACCCTTCCTTCCTTTCTCGCCTTCACTCTCTTTTCATCCTCGTTTCCTCCTGTCCATCCTCTCTTTCCTTTCTTCCTCGATCCCGCCTTTCTTCCCTTTCCTTCTCTCTCCACCCTTTTTCCCACTTGTCTTCCCTTTATACCCCCTCTCCCCCTTGCATTCTCTCTCCACCCTCTCCCCTCCCCTTATCATCTCTCTCCACCCTCTCTCCTCCCCTTATCATCTCTCTCCACCCTTTCCCCTCCCTTTACCACCTCTCACCCCCCTCCCTCCCTCCTGTTCCTTCTCTCTGTACCCTCTCTCTCCCGTTTCCTCCTCTCTCTACCTCTAACCTCTTACCGTCCTTCCGCCCTTACCGTTTCTCTCCATCCTCTTTCCTCCCATACCGTCTCTCTCCGTCCTGTTTCCTCCCTTACCTTTTCTCTCCACCCTGTCCGCCCTCCACTGACCTCCCTCTCTCCCCCACAGTGGAGGGAAGTGCTCTGCTAGCGGTGGTGTTCCAGACGGGCCTTGTTTACCTCCTGCGCACCCACGACGACCTCACCCCCACGGTTATCAGGACAGGACTCAGGGGCGTACAGGTTAGTCATGAATTTCGTGTATGTGGTGTTGTCAAGGGTACAGTCGACATCAGAAGTCCTGTATCATGGAGTCCGTCTATGTGGTGTTATCTAGGGCTACAGTCGACATCAAAATTCCCCTCGCCACTGCTGTTTCTCTCTCTCCATCGTCTTTGAAAATTGAAATCAGTGTAGTGCGTTCGTAGCAACTGGAACTGGTAACTTTATGTGGCCTCAGATCAGTGTCGTCAGTGTCGTTTGCTGCGGGTTCACCATACTGATTTTCGAAGTGCATGGAGAGAAGAGCAGGAGAGGCAGCAGGACTATATTATTGTCATGCAGTACTTCACGTTTGTATAGTTTTTCACCTGATGGCCAATTTCAAAGCTGCGTGGTCTTCTGCAGCTTTCCAGTCAACTCCTCAAAATTAAGGTCACTTTTTAGGATCTTGTACCTTATTTTTTCAGATCTGTCGGTAGGGGATGCGTGTGTTTGTGTGTGTGTGTGTGTGTGTGTGTGTGTGTGTGTGTGTGTGTGTGTGTGTGCGCGTGTGTGTGTGTGTGTGTGTGTGTGTGTGTGTGTGTGTGTGTGTGTGTGTGTGTGTGTGTGTGTGTGTGGAATTCTGTTGACGTTTTGCTTGTTTGTTGACTTTTTCACAGGGCTGGAGTTTTTTTGGGGGGACTGGGATCCACGCCTTTTTATGGATATGTAGTTTGTATGTGTGTGTGTGTGTGTGTGTGTGTGTGTGTGTGTGTGTGTGTGTGTGTGTGTGTGTGTTTTGAAGTAACTGATGGATTTATAGTTTTTGGCGTGATAATCTGTGTTTTCTTTATTGGATGCACACTTTCTTATGGCAGTCTTATAGTTTATTTTTATTATCCTCTTTACTCCCAAAAGCCTCCTGGACTGAATAAAATCTCTTAGTGTTAGCACGAATGTAGTCTTTCTAATAATGAAAAGCTTAATGGTGAATGTCTGCAACCTCTTCATTACCAAAGATGTCATTTAAATTACATGGGATCATTACACGATAACAGGAACAAAACACAAAAGACGTCTTGGTAATGAAATAATTAATGGAGACTTTTTTTTTTCTATCCCTTTACCTCTATACTCCTCTAACTTTAACTTGGCCTGTAGTTGCCATCACTCCATCTTGAATTCTGAACTGTAACAAGGGACTAAAACTTGAATATAATCCTAGTCACGAATAAGCGCAAAGGAATTTATGTATTGTCTTATTCTGCCATTGAGCTACATGAAATAAGTTACAAGAGGACAAAATTCTGGGCCAAGTGAAGGTGAATAGACTGTAGTGGTTCTCCAAAGCTGAATAAAAAATGAAATATAAAACACTTGCCTGGTAATGGGTGGGTTAATGGTTAGCCTGTGGATTGAGTATGGAATTTAGAGTGATAGTAATAGTTGTAACCCCATGCTCATCTGGACGTGAACGCCGTGGACTGCAGGCTGAAACTGTCCTCTTCCTGCCGTCCATCTTCCTCCTCGCAGGGAGTGAGGGACGTGTGTATAACTGGGCACTGGAGTTGCCTGGCTATCTCTGTGCCACCGCGTGAAGGCGTCCCTCAAAAGCACATAAGGAAGGCTGGAATATTAAATAGATGGATGTGTGTGGCAGGTTCATGTTGTTGTGTCAGCCTTTTTCATGTATTTAACTATTTATTTATTTTTATTTTACTCCAAGGCTCTTATGGCTCAGCTGAATAAAATCGTCTGGTGTGTCGGGAATAAAATATGAGAGAAGGGAGTTGACAAGAGAGGGTTAGTGGTAACAGTAGTAACAGTATCAGGCCCCCGTCACTCACTCACCTAATAATAATAATAATAATAATAATAATAATAATCCATCCATCCATCATCCAGTCCTATGTCGCCCCATGAGGAGCGTAGGAACCCGGGACTATGCAAGTTGGTCCTGACATTTAAGATGAGAGTGACCAGCCTCACTCATCCCTCAGTGGCATTACGTGAGCAGTAAACCCCAATCACCCCATGGATATAAACCTTCACTGGTTCAATCCGATTGGAGCCCATTAACTACAGTAATAATAATAATAAGCCTGGCATTAGCTGGAATACCAGAGTTCTCCCGATCATGAGAGTGTTAAATCATGGTATAGCCTCTGGAATATGGCACATAATTTCGAAGACTTGAAAACTGAGTAGACGAATGCGTATAGAAAACGGGTATAGAAGATGCTCCGTCAATAGCGCTCCACTAGAAACTCACGGCACAGGCTGCTGGTGTGGGTGTAGCCGTGACGGTGGGGGTAGGAAATGAGTAAATGATGCAGGATAGACGTTGCTAAGAATGAAAGGTGAGCGTTATATTTGGACCGCCTTGAACAGCACCTAGAATACTGGGCATACCGTTCATAGCGTCTCCTAATTTTGCGTTTTTTCCCCTTTTCTCTTCGACCCAGCCCAGCCCTGCGTAATGAAGGGAAATTTGATGAGCGGCGTAATGACGATAATGATGGCGAAGCTGCATTTTTCACAACCCCCTTTTTTTTTATGGACTTTCAAATTTTGTGGTCATTTTGTAATCAGTATGTATTTTTGTGGATTTTTTTTTTTTTTGGTGGTGCCATTTTATTTTGTAGTAGTGAAGTAAGTTTATTATTAACATTTTCCTTTTCTTCCTTTTTTTTTGATGATTTGGATGGAACTACATATTTTGCTTTTTTTAATTTATTTTTCGTTAGTTTTTCAGGTGCACTTTGTTATTATTTGGTCGCTTGCCTTATGCACCTTTACTGTGTTATTGTTGTGTCTTCTCAAGAGTTGTCTAGATCACACGATGTAGTGATAATTTCAGGCGATCGTTCTCCAATTCTTGCCCGTCAACACAGCACCTTAACACCATTTCCTATGCGGTTTAAATTATAACACCTTACTGTCCTATTCTGCGTTACATAAATCCTCCCAGCATCGCCATACTCTGAAAAAATAACGTACCAAAGGATATTAACCAGCCATATCCCAAAATAAGTCGCTAAAGAATAGGTGCCAGGGAGCATCCTTACCTACGAGAATAAATAATAAGTTAAATGGTTTCTAGTAGACGGGAAACCATTAAATTAAGAGGGTGGACTAGTGGGTTAAGGTCCTTCAACCTGATATAGTTCATAAGGGTTAACATCTTAGGGGTAATGATGCCGCATAGGGAAGAGTAACCGGTCACTCTTGCCTTACATGTCTAGATTATGTAGCCTAGCCCCGGACCTCTACGCTCCTGATGGGCAGCGTAGGATTAGAGAGACGGGTGGGTAGGTAGGAGAGAGAAGAGAGAGAGAGAGAGAGAGAGAGAGAGAGAGAGAGAGAGAGAGAGAATGGGTAGGTGGGTTGGTAAGGAGAGAGAGAGAGAGAGAAAGAGAGAGAATAAGTAGGTGGGTAGGTAAGAAAACAGAGAGAGAGAGAGAGAGAGAAACAGACAGACAGACAAACAGAAATAGAGACAGAGACAGGGAGAGAATGTAGGTCCTCTTGATATGGCTATTTTTATCAATATTAATACGTTTATGGGAACAGAAATTAAACGTTTGTGAGGGCACGTATGAATCCAATATTACATTCAGTGTGGACGAGGGTGGCGGTATGGATATTGCCCCTGGGTAATATTGGCAGCTAATGTTGTTGTTCCCATGAAAAGGGTTGTTGTTGTGTCACCCCTCGATTGCACTCTAAAATCGTGACAACCTTGATCTCTCTCCTTTGAACCGAGTCATCCTGTGTTACCCTGAGTGAAGCATATAATTCGGTGATGTAATTATAGAGGTGAGAGGGTCTGGTAATGATAGGGCTCCTGTGAATTGTTTGTCCTAAGTGTTATTGTTTAGGGAAGGTTTGTTGTTTTGTCATCTCTTGCATTACGGTAACTTTTCTCCTCTTTCAATGTCATGTCATCTTTTTGTATTTTATTTTTACTGCCACTAGACAGATTTAATCAACTATAGAGAGACATAGTACTGGAAGGGTTGGATAGCTTCTTTTCTAACGCCTTTTAACTACAAGATGTCTCCCATAAGCTGAGTAAATCACTTGGCGGTAGCTACTGTAGAATAAATTAAGAAATACATGACTATGAATCCAACGTTGGCTGTGGCACTTGGTATAGAAAAACACTAAGTGCAGAACAGAGGCATAGTTTATTCGACTTTCGCCACGATTGGTTCTTCAGGTTATTTATGAAGAAGAAACATCAAACAAACTATGCCCTTGTTCTGCACTGAATGTTTGTCTATACATAAAAAAATACATAATTAGTCTGAGGCAATGAATGGCTGAAAATAGCATAAATAGGAGTGCATACATCGAGGACTTACTGTAGTAGGTTGGTTTGTGTGTTGTGACTGTAGAAAATGTTATTGTTCTTACCGTTATTGTTACAGTGACCTACTCAACAAACAGCACATGAGATCAGTGATGTCCTGTGCCTCTCGAGCATGGTCCCTTTTCCTATCTAACACCCACTGTAACCTTGCACACCATACGCAGTAACTCACTATGCACCACCACTGGCTGCACCAAAACCACTCCCACAGCTTACTTACACTTAGAAACCAAAATCCTCGCCGTTAGAGAATCTTGTGACAATAAAGGCACACAGTTCTGCGCGGCAGCCTGTGCTAACACATGACATCCTTGCCAATAACAGAGCCACCCAACACAATTGAACACAAAACAGTCATCACACAAGCATACCAGACTCTCATCAACAATATCCCACCTCCAGATAATCCAACACTAGCAATGGAAAAGCTCCTTCTTACTCATTTCGTGCACAGAGCAATACAACACCTAGATCATAACACAGTACTAAAAGCCTTCTCTTCCAACATCTATCAATCAGAAGTATCCTTAAATAGAGCTGATCGATTTCACGTAGTTATGCTTGGATCAGGACATTACCCGTCCCTCCTGAGGTACCAGGTTAGATATTGGTTGGGTTGAATAACAGATGACACGTGCCCCTTGTGTATAACAGGCCCACACAATATAGCACACATAAATGGAGACTGCACAGCGCACTCCACACCAAGACGCAGACACAACATTAACGGCATAGGGGGTTTAAGGAACAGTCTCACAGGAGCAGTCACCTACCTGCGGTTGAAAGGGTCTGCTGAGCCAGGCATGACCGAGTTTAAACAACAGCAGCAACAACTGGCTTTCATTACAGTGGTATCTTTTTCCATTTTTTCCCGTCGTATCACCAGGTAGTTTATTCCGGTAAGGGAAGACTTTGCACATTAGAAGGATTATATGTAAACTTCACTGGCCCCATGACCATGAGAGGTCTGTCCAAAGTCAGCAAAAGTTATCTGCTGGTTCGAGGAATAAAGTGTAGGTAAATAAATAATTAAATAAACAAATAATTAATGGGCATCATCATAGTGAAGGAGTTAAAAGATGATTCCAGAAATCTTTAATGGCCAATAAATGGGTTGCTAGAAGTATTTATTTGTCTGACTGCACAAGCCCCGGGCCTGGGTGAAAAGCTATAGTTCGTTCACGTTATCTTGGAGGAGATTTTTGTCCTTTTGCGGTGTATTTCACGTAGCTCGGTGGCAGAATAAGATAGTACGATGCCTGTACGTCCTGTCCAAGCACTTCTTCGTCACTAGTACACGTATAATATTTTACTGTTACGCCCTTTTTACAGCTCAGCATTCAAGATAGAAAGGGGTCATTTTAGGTCAAGTTAAAGTGAAAAGAGTATAGTCGAGAACAGTTCACGAGGTTATAGTTAGCACTGAGGTTAGAATCGTACATGAGCCGTATTCTGAATGGCATAGGAGGCTTTTTAACACCTTAACACCTCAACACCTCATCCTTAGCTATTTATTTTGCATATTACACCGTAGTTTTTTGCTGTGTCTAAATATCAGCAGAGTTTGCATAAAAAAACATACAAAGAGGACACAATTGAGGTGCTATGTGCTGAATAAATCGCTAAGGAAGAGGTGTTACGATATCTCCAGTCCTTTAAAATACGACCCATACTCTGATGCAAATGTGTCGGATCGTGTGGGTGGTGATATTAGTAGTAGTAGTAGCAGCAGCAACCCCAAGCTCATCTTAAAGTGAACCTGGTGGACTGCAGGCTTAAGTTCCTCTACTCGTACAGTCCACACCATCCTTATTTCGGGGGACAAGGAAGTAACTGAACGACGTCTGTATATCCAGGCACTTGAGTCCCCTAGTTATATCCGTGCCACCACTTGAAGGCGTCCAGCACCAGGTTGTGATAAAAGCTGCAACAACAACTCCTTCCACAAGATCACGTTCCCGTCGTTCTGTTTCTCTTGGTGATCTGCATGATGTGTGTTATTGATGAACGGGATGCGAAGAACGTAACCCAAGGAAAGGAGGTGTTCTCTATCGGGTGTTCCTGAGGACCAACACGACGGGATATTTTGCGTCAGAGTAGGTCCAGTTTCTACCTCAGCGTGACGATATTCTTTTTCGGTCCTCGCTCCGTCCGTAAGTGGAAAGAGACGATGATGATGGTGCTGGTGATGGATATGGTCATGGTGATAGTGATGATGATGATGGATATGGATATGGTGATAGTGATGATGATGATGGATATGGATTTGGTGATGGTGACTGTGATGATGATGATGCTGTTACTGATGATGATAGTTTTGGTATGGTGATATGATGATGATGATGATGATTTTGGCTATTATTCCTCACGCACATAATAGTAGTAATATTATGATGATGGTGATGATGAAGGTGGTAATGGTGGTGGCGATAAATACATTGTTGTGTGATGGTAACGATGTCCATAATAACAACAACAACAGAAACATCATCATTAGCAAATAAGGTTTTCTGACGGCATACAGGTGAAAAAAAAATTATACGTGTGTTTTTGTGAGGTGATGCACGTAGGCGAGACCAGAGCTGCGTGCAATATGGCGACGTGGGAAGCAGGCGACCGAGGCGGAAAGTGAACCTCCTATGTTTTTTTGCCAATTATCTTTCTACTTGTTAGCCCGACAAAACAGTGGAAGCGTTTTTTGAAAGCTGTGTTGCCGTGTGTGTGTGTGTGTGTGTGTGTGTGTGTAAGAGGGAGAGAGAGAGAGAGATTTATACGTGTGTGTGAAAGGCCAGGTTTTATTATTCAGTTTCTGCTCTGTTTTTGAAGCTGCCAACCATACACATAGGCCCCGTCAGATATAGGGAGAAAAACAGTCACATATACAGTATATAAATCATGGTATATATATTTACCGTGTTATGCTTTACTCTGCTCCTGTATTGTGTTTGGCTTTACAGTAAGGTTCCACGTTTTCATATCACAGGGTTGCTAAGACCTTTTGAGGGATGCATTATTGATCAGACGCTTTTTTTTTTTTTTTAGTGTGTGTGTGTGTGTGTGTGTGTGTGTGTGTGTGTGTGTGTGTGTGTGTGTGTGTGTGTGTGTGTATATTTTAGTGGATTGATTCCGGGAGTTTGACTGACATATAAACAAGAAGGAGCACTAGTAGAGAGCATCACCAGCAACCTCCAACCAGTCAAAGGGTTGAATATTTTACTTTATCCTCTGACTTTGACCTTCGACACATAACTCTCAAAACTGAACTGTCTCATTGTTTCCTTACCCTGAACCCCTCCACAAAGTTTGGTCTAAATCGGGTGAAATTTTATGTTGACCTTGACCTGAGACTTTGACCCCTGACACATAACTCTTAGAAACTGTTGATTTACTCCTTGGCTAACCTTACCCCTTCCACCAACTTTGGTTTAAAGTCAGTCAAAACTGTT
>NC_136974.1:29575688-29610688 GCF_032717465.1 Coenobita brevimanus
AGTGGAATCTGAAGCAGCTGCTGTTTGCAGATGATACTGCACTGGTGGCTGATTCAGAGGAGAGATTGAGACA
The DNA here is from genome assembly GCF_032717465.1 of Coenobita brevimanus. NCBI lineage: Eukaryota > Metazoa > Arthropoda > Malacostraca > Decapoda > Coenobitidae > Coenobita > Coenobita brevimanus. The sequence goes on from NC_136974.1 coordinate 29,575,762, forward strand.
GTTGGTAGAGGAGTTTGGAAGGGTGTGTGAAAGGAGGAAATTGAAAGTAAATGAGAATAAGAGTAAAGTGATGAAGTGTACGAGGTTGATAAATGTTAGGGAGATGAATATAGCTTTGAATGGCGAGTTGCTTGAGGAGGTAGAGTGTTTTAAATATCTAGGGTCACATGTTGCTGTGGATGGAAGAATAGATGCAGAAGTGAAGTTTAGAATAAATGAAGTAGGAAAGGTGCTGGGAGGAATGAAAAAAGTGTTTAGATGTTGTTCGCTTAGAATGGATGTAAAGAGAAGGTTGTATGAGGGTGTTGTGGTATCGACTGCGTTATATGGGGCTGAAACATGGAATATGGGTGTAGCAGAGAGGAAAAGTTTGAATGTAACGGAGATGAGGTGTCTGAGGAGTATGTGTGGAGTGACGCGTATGGATCGAGTGCGAAATGATGAAGTGCGAAGGAGAACTGGAGTTGTTCGGGAGATGGCTGGTAGAGTTGAGCAGAGGGTGTTGCGATGGTTTGGGCATATGGAGAGAATGGATAATGAGCAATTGGTGAAAAAGATAACTAGATCTGATGTGAGAGGTGTAAGGCTGAGAGGAAGACCACGAATAGGATGGATGGACAGTGTGAAGAGAGCACTGGATGCGAGAGGGATGTCTGTTGAGTAAGGAAGAGTGGCTGTGCGTGACAGAAATAAATGGAGAGAAACTGTGAATGAATAAGTGATGACGCAGCCCTGAGGGGATATTCTCCCGCATTTGGTCTGATCAGCTAGTCAGGTCAGGTGCGGGTAAGGGGATGGGTCTGTTATGATGTGGCAGGGGTAAACCAGCTCTGCTGTCGGGCCCTGCTGCGGATGTCACTGATTGCATTGTGCAGTTGACCCTTGTGCGGTGTGGTGCGGTGAGGATCTGTCCGTTCTCCCCTTGGGGCTAAGATGCGAATGAATGTGTTTGAATGGATGAGTAAATGGGGAGTGTGTCGTCCTGTCTCGGCTACCTTCCTTTCCTTGGGGGAAGCAGCCTAGGTATATAGAATTATTATTAGTGCTGCTTTTACGATTTTTGTTCAGCACAGGGGAACCTTTTCAAACTGGAGGAGTTAAATATAGCCTATATTAACCCCTTCAGTACATGTGGACATTCCTAAGGTGAAGAAAACATATGAAAGTAAAAAAATAAAAAAGAAAAGAGAATATTGTTTAACTGAAGTGAATAAGGAAAGAAAGGAGAGTGGAGGTGAACAAAAAGAGAGAGAATGAGAGGGGGTGTGGGAGAGGAAAGATCGGTGTAAAGGAAAAGGAGAGGAGGAAAAAGAGGGTTAAAAAGGAGGAAAAAGAGAGTTCAGAGGGAAAGAAAAGAGAGGTGGGGAAGAAAGGAGGGTGTAGGGGAAGAAAAGACAGTGTATGGGAGAAGAAAGGAGGTTAGAAGAAAATAAAGTGCATGGGAAAAGAAAGGAGGGTATAGGGGAAGAAACGTAAGTGTAGGGGAAAAGTAAGGAGGGAATAGGGAGAGAAAAGAAAATGCAGGGAATTAGAAAGGAAGGAATAGGGAAAAGAAAGGTGGTGGAGAGGAAAAAAAGATAATTAACAAGAGCAAGAGTGTACACCGAGGCAAAGGGAAAGAAATAATGGAGAAGCAGGGAGTGGGTGAGGAGGAAATGTTCGGGGGATGTTTGTGGATCATGTTACAGTGTCCTAATGGCTAGAGGATATCCTGTAGCATCCTGTAACGAGTTGTAATTCCCGGACAGAGTTCTCCAAAGATTACAGTACAGTATTCTACTTGTTGTCACGGCATCACTTTTTTTGTGTGTAGGAAAGGGGATGACGGGGAGACAGACACAGTTTCCTGAATTTGAATCATGAAAGTAATTAACTCTTTTAGTGTGATATCATCCTACTCACTCTGGAGTGTATTTTTCCCCCTCCCCGATGACTACTCACCACAAAATATTATTATTTTTTTTAACTTGAGGGTTTACAGTAGATATAGCCTTTATTATCCTTTTTGCCACAACTGGTCTTCCCTGAGCTGAGGGAAACTGTCTGGAGGTAATAAAAGTAAAAAATACATCACTTAAGAGTTACCCATATGCCTGCTTACATATATACTTTTTTTTTTTTACTATATCTGTATGGTACGTGGGAGCGCCCATCGTCCATTCGTTTACCGTAGTGTCACATTCAGGCGACTGCACTGAGTGACAAGCCAAATGACTTCCTGTAACCCAGGAATCCCATACACTGGATGGTAGTCATGTAACCAGATGATGCCTCGTGATGTAGTGGGTTAAGGTGCAACAACCAGAGCCTGTAAGAGTTTCCTCTGAGGGGTGATTGAAGTTCATTGCTCATATAGTGTGAGCTCAGGGATGCGTGAAGTTCATCACTCGTACTTCAGATGATGGGGCTAAGTAGCTTAGTCCCAGGCTTCAATGCCCCTGATGGAGCAAAGAAGGATTGGATGATGGGTGGTGAATTAGTGTATCTGTCTATCCTAACTTGGCTTAATCTTACCCATCCCAACGTAGCTAAACCCTACTCTAACGTAACTTTCTATCAGCGTACCTACATACATGGTTACATACCGTTCTCAGTGTCTGTCTGCTGTATCTGTACCTCCTCACTTGACTGAATCTTACTCATCCCAGCCCTGCTTAGCTTGACCTAATCTAACGGAACCTGCCATTCTCTCCATGAACCTGCCTTCCTACATGGATACATATTATACCAACATATATATTTCCCCTCCCCATCAACCTGAATGTCCATCTGCTTATATATTGATCCGTCCATCCATCCATCCATCCATTTCCCTCTCTGTCTATTTGTCTGTCTGTCTGTACCTATTTTTGTCTATCTGTCTGTCTGTCTATACCCATGCACCCATTCATAAACCTGCTACAACTTAACCTAACCCAGCCTTCTGCCACCCACACAGAACCCCGTAACTGCGATGACCTGGGGCCACAATGACAAGCGTGTGTTTGTCGCGACGGGTGCTCAGCTGCACATTGGCCGGGTGTCACGGCGTGTGGCCTCCCTGCAGCTGCTGTGTCGTCTGGCCATCAAGAGCCGTGTCAAGGAGGAGGACAAGGTGGCTCGGTTACCTCTGCCACGGAGACTCAAGGCACTAGTCACCTCCCTCTACACACAGACCATCAGAGTATGTGATAACCCCCACCCACTTTTTTTTTTTTTTTAACGCTGACACAGATTTGATAGTCAATTCCACTAGGCCCAGCAATCCGTCTGCGTTTTTATGACATATCCATGGGTATTGTGGAAGATGTACGAAGTCGCTTTTAGTATAATTTAGATAATTGAACTGAACCCTGACCCAGTCTTGAATAGAACCTATGATATTTTCAACAGCATATCACGTCTGTAACCACGTGACAACTTGAAACAACTGGAGTATTGGAATGACAAATGGTATCTGCAGACAGGTTCAGTTTTGTGTGTCAGGGTTTGAAAATGAAAAGTAGATTTAACTGGAGTAATGGTTGTTGAAGGGAAGGAGGATGCATAGTGTGTTTTGCTGGTGAATGGGGGGAGACTTGAAGTGGATGAGCAATTTAAGTGCCTTGGTGTAGTGATGGACAACAGGGGTGGGTAATAAGGGAAGTGGAAAGTGGTGTGTGTCGGGGAAGAGGGGTAGCTGGTGAGATGGGGGCTTGTATTTGAAATGAGGAACTGAATGCAGAGGCTGTGAGGCAGTTGCATGATTGTGTGTCGGTGCCTGCATTAAAGTGTAGGAGTGAGACTGATGTGGCAGGATTATCAAAAGTCAAGAATGTGTTTAGTAAAAATGCGATGGTTTGGGATTGTGTGTAGGGTGCATGGTTCGGTTAAGATGGACAGTATGGATGTTGATGAATGATGTGTCTGCTGCTCTACGAGTGAAGAGCGTCTAGATAATACAGTGATGTACAGAGAATAGATTTAGGTGGGCTGGTGAGAGGGGTTTATGTGAGAGGGTTTAAGAGTGGGAAAATGCGTGGCAAACCAAAGAGAATAAACAATAGTTGAGTATAGTAAACGTATGTGTGAGAAAATGTGGTATGGAATATCAGGAAACAAAAGAATAGAGAGAGGATAGAAGTGGATGAATGGAGAATGTATGGAGATGCACATGATGCGGCTTGCACCCCTCTTTTTAGCTTGCCAGTCAGTGGAATGGCCACAGCCATTTGCGAAGTCCATCCGAAAAGAAAAGATATACTTTGTGGTAAATTAAAAATTTCAAAGCTTGAGTAATGAGTGAATGGGTGTGTGATACACTTCACTGAGTATACTGTTGATGGTTTAAGGTATTTATGCATTTCGTTTCCAATTATATGAATCCTGTCCATCCCATTTTCATTGCGAAATAGACATGATGATGATGATGATGATGATAAAAGACAGGATGGTAGGTACCGTAGGTCACTTTTGTTTCATTCTCTAATCAGATTTTCTTTGACTCTTTGTTGGAATACCTTCAGCGTATACGATATTTTTACGGCTACGCTTTAAGTTCATTTTAAACCAATGAATTCATAACAAACTACATTAAGTGCATGTAGACGTTGAGTTAATGCTTGTTGTTCGTAGTTCCTCAGTGGACTCAAGGCTGGTATTACATCTCTGCAGATATAATAATCTTTGTGGATTCACCCCCCCTTCATGTATCCTTAATCCAGCCCTCTACCTTGCTCAGTCACTCACATCCTTCCATTTACCCCACTCAGCCCTTCACCTCAATCAGCCCATCATACTTCACTCAACTCTTTACTCGACCAGGTGTACATTTTACTCGATTCCTTCATTCCACTCATCCTATGACACTCTACTCAGCTCACTACCTTCAGCCCCACACACATCACATTGCCATTTGCTTTACCCACCCCTTAAATCCGTGTCTTTCATAAGCATATCCTTCTGCAGTGCTACATCCCCGAGGCACGTCAGTTGCGAGAATTTGTGTGTCGGCCCCCCGTGGTGAGTCAGCGCCTCCACTGCACCATGATTCGCCACGATGAGGATCTGGTGCCTACCCCTGGCGCCTGTTACACCCTCTACCTGGAGTACCTTGGGGGCCTTGTGCCACTGCTCAAGGGCAAGAGAACCTCCAAGATCAGGCCAGAGTTTGTCATCTTTGATCCTCATGATGGTAATTGTGTCAGACTGTTATAAACCCTGTTTACTTGCCTTGTTTAAGTAAAGAAAATAATTTGTTTTTCGAAAACTAGTCATGTATAGCAAGTCCTCATTAAAAGTCACCTGCTCGGACATTCCAGTTTTCATTCAGTCCATAGTTACAGGAAAATTGTCAGTTAAAGTACTGTTGCTACCTATGAAACTGATTGGCCAGTCTCTTCCAATTTCCAGTACCAACTGAATGGAAAGAGTTGTAACAGTTTGTACCTTAGCACATCACTGACTTTTAGTGAAGGCTGCTTGTACTAAGTTCCAAAATTTTCCTACGACTTGACTTTTAAATTCCTCGCAATACATAGATTAAGCACAGGCGTGATTGTTTGCTTTCTAGTAATTATCATTGGCTGATAGTTTCTGGAAGAACCATAGTATTTAATTTACTTGGGTTCATTGGATTGTAGTGAGTCAAGACTAGTGTTAGACTTATTCAATTAATGATCATTTACCCATATCTCTTCTCTTAGCAGCCCCAAGTTTTCCCCATTAGAAATTTACACTCATTCTTTGGTCAAAATGGCATCCTTTCTGCATACAGCAACTATTTTTTTAAATACCTTATGCCATCACCTTTAGGTATGCAAAAAGGTCATGATGATGATGGTGATGATAGTGCAGTACTAAAATAGCCACAACACACATAATGCTTCTCACCCTTGCAGAGGATGGAGTCAGCAAGGAAGGAGGAGAGAGAAGTAATGGGGGCAATGGGGGTGTAAATGGGAGTGGGCCAGGGAGTGTAATGGCTAATGGACACCCCACCTTGAGTGACACCTCTGACACTGAGTACGAGGATATGTGTGCTTCGCCTAGACTGCAGAGGAGGCGCAAGCTCAAGCGGAGGTGAGGCGGAGGTGATGGTGGGAGGATCAGGAAAGAGGGAAGGAGGGAGGCAGCTGAGGTAGACTTTGAGGTAGTGAAAAAGAAAGGGAAGTTGAGAGAGAGAGAGAGAGAGGAAGCATAAATAGTTTTGCAAGACAGACTACTGCAAAGAAATCGGAAGAGGGCGTTTATAATGCAGTGGAAGTAAATTGAATAATGCCATGGCTGGGATTAGATGACCATTAACTGAACAGTAGTTAGAATGAGATGAGGAAACGTTTAGTGGTGTAGGTTTGTAGTATGCAGAGATCACATCTGTAGGACATGACAGGTTGTACTGTAATGGATTGAAAGTCTTTTTATAGCAGTTGCTTAGCCCAGGGCTCAGAAGGTTGGTTGACTCCCTTCCCCTTGGCAATATGAAGCATTATCTCTTTATTTTGCCATTTCTGTTACATTTAGTGTACCTCCAGATGCTTCTTATTTTTGTATCTAGTAATAATGGCAAGGTGATATCGTGTGGATAAAGTACGTTAGTGGTTAAGGTCCATCAATATTCTGTTGGTGTTTTTCATATACCACACCATAATGAAAATCCTGTTTTAGAGTGCATAATGATGGGGTTGACCCCACACAACAACGATATGCTGAGTTGCTAAGTCACCACACTAACCACTCAGCCATAAGGCATATCCACTGGCCAGGCACGCTAGTTGTCTTTTTATACACTCTAGATCATTACATAATTCTTTCCTTCCGAAAGGCCGAGCACAACGGAAGCCACCAGTGGAATACAGGGGGCCGAGGCTCCACCTCGTGAAGCAGCCACAACCACAACACCCCTCTATCCACAATTTCACCGCTGCACACCAGCGTAACGAACAGCCTGAAATAATTTTAGAGTGTCTAGTGCATGGAACAAACCTGCACAACAGTGACCCACCAAATTTTAACCCACAGAGCCCGGGGATATCTTTTTCATTTTATTCTTGCTGTCTCATGGTGATTTGACTCAACTTAGGATAGACTTTTCAAACTGAATATGTCCTAAGTAACTTCTCCAATATGGAAGGTCCTTCCTAGGTTGAATAAATCATCAGGTAGTACCATGAATAAGCTTAAATGAATGTTAGGAAAATACCTTGTGAGGATAAGCCTTTATTGATTTTGTACAATGTTTTGCTTCACTTAGCTTTGTTGCGTACTTTACTAACAGACATCCTCAGTGTACAAGCTTATACATCACAGCACAGTGATGGTTGGACTGATTGAGACCGGATGTCACCCGGATTCATGGGGTTAATGCCAGCACAACAACCACTCAGTCATATGACATGCCTGCTGTACAAGTGGGCTGGTTATCACTTCATACACTCCAGTTTATGACAATGAGATGAACTAATGTCCTTGAGCCTTGTGTTTTCTTATCTAATGTACAGTATAACTAAGGAAAGAATTTGATATTGCTGTGGCATCATCCCTTGCACTGACTTTGATATCAGCAGCACCATATCTGTTTTGAAATGGATTTTGTGAAAGAATAAGTCAAAATCTACTGTACGTGAATCCTGACAATACGTCCTTCATCTTGCAGGATACGTGAGCGACTAGAGAATGAGACAGATGAACTTGTGTACCTGGATACTCTTCCTGAGGTATGCGAGGATATCCCATGTTGTTGTTTTGTCGCTGTTGTTATGTTTTTGTAAGCCAAGTTTCACAAGTATTTCGATTAATGAACTGTGGCTCTCAAAAGATGTTGGTACTATAGTTTTATTGAGATATAACAGTGGTGCTGCCACAGTTCGCTTTATGTCAGAGAAGATAAGGAAGGTGAAGGTTGATTACATGCAGTGGGGAAGTATTATCCCTACATTGGTGTCGGTGCTGTTAAGTCCATGGAGAGAGAGAGAAGAAGGAGAGGTGACAAGGCTTCGTTGCTGAGAGTACATACATACAATGCTGTACAAAAAACTTCTCACCCCTCCAATGGCATTTCCTTCCAGGAGTGTGCTACTTTTAGAAGTTGATGTCACTCTTCTCAGTCTTCACCCAAAACCTCAAGTCACCACTCCTAATGTATACCTCCACTCCTCCTCACTACCAAAATCAGCTGATTAAATGCCTAGAGCACTGATCATATTTTAACCAGGGCGAAGGATATAGAAAAAAGAACACAATCAAGCTTCACAGAGGCTTCTCATCTCACTGCTCACCACAAGTATTATTAGTTTGTCATGTAATGTCCATCATTCACCCCTTGTCGCTTTAGTCATTTGTTCATTACAGTAGTTTGTTCATCGTAACATGGTGGAGATTTCTGTCTTGTTTTTTTCATATCTCAGTGGCAAAATCACAATAATTCCACAGTCCTACAATCTTTCCATGGGACTTCTTCATGATTAGCATCACATTCTGGTGTTCATCTCTCGTCCCAGCTCATCATTTAATACGGAGAAAAGGCAGTTTAGGGCTAAGGTAGCGTGTGTAGAGTATGATATTTGCATGCACAATTAATACCTTCACTATAAGATCATCTTATATATTTCATTCTTGCCTTCATAAGATAAAGTTATTCAAATTTTGGATAGGCATTTTGATGGATATAGCCAATACAGCAGTTTTAAGCCAACATGAATTTAAGATGTCCTGAAACAGAGACGACAGATTTCACACAGCAGGGCTTAGAGCAGGACATACCCACTCCTCCTCAACTACCAGCTTAGATTTGGCTTGAGTGGAATCACAGATAACACGTGCCCATACAATATCACACACATAATGAAGCACTGCACAGCTTACACCACACTAAGACGCAGACACATCATCAGCGATGTAGGTAACCTATGGAACAGCCCCATAGAAGCAATTACTTACCTGCAGTTGATGAATCTGCACAGTCAAACGGACCAGGTTGAGCAACAACAGCAATAATTAAGTAAAACTTTTCCGCCCACTCCAGCAACATCGACTGGTGGAGGTTACATCAAACATATGGGGGACCAAGTTCAAGCTGCATGGTGTGGCCTCTTCACTGCCGGCCAACCTGGGCCAGGTGACCTACAAGACGTCCCTCTTGCATCTCCAGCCACGCCAGATGACACTTGTGATCACTGAGCTCAGGGAGGACATTCCACCCCGCCCAGACCCAAACTTCAATCCTAATGTGTTTTCTGAGGATGAGGAGGACCTGGGTGAGTGGGGCAGTTGTTGTTGTGGAAACAGGAGGATGTGTAGGGAAATTATGTTGACAGGATTTGTTTTTTATATTGTTTTTTAAATATTCTTTTTTAATTCAGAGTAGGCTAGAAAGCACTCAGAGAGCGCATAACTCCGTGGCCCAAAACTTAATCAGTTCTACTTTGGCCCATGGACCACCCGTCCACAGAATGTCATTGAAATTCATTGGGAACTTAGGGTATTGTGTATTGTGTGGGATACATAGGATCCAGATCCGCCCCCAAATTTTTTCAATTCATTCTTGGTCCATGGCCCTCCTTTCCACAAAATTTCATTGAAATTCATTGATAATTTTTGGAGATATCGTGTGGACAAACATACAAACAGACAAACATAGGTGAATACATAACCTCCTCCAACTCCATTGGCGGATGTAAATATGTATGTTTAGTAACTTTATTAAAAAGGAGTAGAAAACTTTTGGAGGACTGTTCTTGTGAAAGTGTCTGATTTTTTCTAATGATCACAAGTACTTTTGCCTTGGAACAGGAAGTATATAATTTAATGAATTAGCAACATTAGGGGTAGAGTCAGCCAGCCAGCCTCGAATTATGACAGAATATTTGTGATCCCTTGACTGGTAAGAGACATGTATTCTAAGAAGAAGGTGGATAGGTATGGTAAATGAGAGTGTGAGAAAATGAGGTACCGTATGGAGGCTGATGAGGCTAGCGAGATGACAAGGCATCAGGCTGGCTGGATGAAGTTTGTACAAGGGAGTGTATGACAAAAGTTTGGCACTCCTTTTTAACTTGACTGTCGGATAGACAAATATGAAGCTACACGTGGATAAGAGCTACATGTGAATGAGGGTACCAATGAGGTGGAGCTAGGATTCCAAGGGCTTGAATGGTGAATGAATTTGTGAGTGTGGGCCATTTCACTAATCAGTTTTCCCATTATCATATTTTTTCCTTTTCCTGGCTCTCTTTACCCTACCTCACCCCACCTGCAGGTGGTAAAGAGACAGAGTGATGATAATGATGATAAATCCAAGCATGCTTTTATTTAGAGAAAATACGGTATCTCATTTGTTTAATTTTGTTGCTGTCTTAACTAACAAAGAATCTGAATTGGTAAATGATACTGTCCCGTGCCTCAGTCTACCGTAATTCAAAATAATATCTTGCCACCCTCAGGTGAACGTTTGGCCTCAAGACGACCTCCTGATCTAACCTCAGACGTACCGCCCATTGCACCCATGACCCCTCGGCGCACTCCTTCATCTTATTCCCGCCAGGGCCTCCACACCACCCCCTGGGAGGTTACCCCACCTCCAAGAACCTTACCGGGGGAGGGTGAGACCCGGGCAGAAGTAGAAGGAGGAGTGGAAGGAGTGGTATTGGAGGGGGAAGGTGTGACATTGATGCAAGACCTGGAGGAGCACCCTTATGTGGACCTGGCAACTCCAGAAATGCTTCAACTGAGAGAGGGTTTGCGGGCTGAACTACGGTCAGGAGAAACCAGCAGAGGGGAAGTCCATATAGCACTACACCCACACCCACCTCCGTACCCACCACCAAACCCACCAGCACACGCACCCACATTTAGTCAGGAGTCCCAGATGTTCTCAGTAATGCGGGGTTCAGCCACTTCTAGCCCTAGGCATTCTGTTACGGCCTTCTGCTGTGACACTGGCACCCTCCAGTCCCCGAAAAATATTGTTGCCCCAACCCCAACAGTTGCCCGAAACTCCCCAACCACAGCTGTTTTGGAAATCCATGAGGGTGGAGTGAGTGCCACAGTGAGTGGAGGGGTAATTGGACGAGCCGGGTTGAAGAATCCCTCCTGTTCTTCCACTGCTGCCACTACGACAAACCGTTCCAGATCCGATGAGATCCGCCTCATCACATCAGACAGTGGAACCATACTCCATCATCACTTTGCCTCCCCGGCTCCTTCATCATCATCTTCGTCCTCCAGTAGTGCTGTCGCCTCTGCCAATAACAGCAACAATAATAATAACAATAACACTAACACTAATAACCTGCATAACAACTACAACAACGTTCACAATAACAATAATAACAGCAGTAGCAGCACGACAACTACTACAAGCAGCAGCAACAGTAGCAGTGGAAACAGTACTTATCGCAGCCCACAGCACACACAGGTAAGGGTAAAAGTACAGTGCATAATATATGGTGAATATTGTCAGTAATTTTGATGCATAAATAGCACTGGAATTTACCAGAGAATTATTTTAATCTTTGTACTAAAAAGCTCTTCAGTACTGTTCTATATCCCCTTCAATATCCTCAACATCATATAAATTGTTTAACTCAGTATGCCGACATTTTTATTTATTTATTTTGTAATTTATTAATGGTATCCCCAGACAATTATTTCAGACTAGGAGAGACGTTTTGAACTGGAAGATTTAGATCTAGTCTCCATTAGCCCCTTCAGTAAGAAAGATCCTTTCTGAGTTATATAAAACAGTTAGATGGTTGCCACAAAAAATAGATAAATAAATAAACATAATGGCTGAGAAGGTATTAACAGTTCATCCAGCCATCCCTAACCCCCCCCCCTCCTCCAAATCCCCAGTGAAATCAACAGACTCAAACCGGTGAAGTAGTCTGCTGCGGTATTTGAAAAGTTGCAAATTTGATCCCAGGCAGGGACAGAACAGTTCAAGCATTTGAATTTCACTAAAACAGACTGTACTGATGTTCTCCTGACATGTCAAAAAAACACCCTTGCTAATACCATTGCACCAATTGTAAATGGAGTACTGTAATATTTGCATGTAATCAGTATGAATGGTGGTTGTAAGGACTGAATTGGTGACATATGAAGGCGCCTGGCATGTAGGATTGGTGCTGTATCATGTAGAACGGGCTGCTAATTCTATACCCAAAGTAAAAAAAAATAATAAATAAAATAAATAAATAAAAATCCTTGAATCAGGTTATAGCTAATCCGATTGTGTAACTCTCCAGCAGGGTGGTAACGGTGGTGGTGGTGGTGGCAATGGCAGTGGTGGAGTGAGAAGCGATGTTATCCGCTACATTGATGAGGAAAGCGGAGAATCTGATGGCCGTTCCTTTACCCCGTCCCCTGCTCGCACTAACCGCCCACGGCCACTGTACTCTCGCGCCCGCAGCAAGAGTGTAGGGCACCTGCACACCCTCGAGCACTCGCATGGACACCTCCCTCCACACCTCCGCAACATTGATGCCTTCCTCGCGTTCAAACGATCAGGTTCACTAGGGGGATCACCCAAGAAGGTACTGTGAATGATGCATTTATTTATTATTGTAAATAAATTCGTTATTTTTAATCTAGGAAAGAAAATCTAAGTTTTTCCTTGGTAAGTTAGTCACTACACTGCTAGTATCTATATTAAATGGTGATGTTAAAGTCTTCTTAAAAACTAAGCAAATTCATAGATGTGTTATTTCAGTAGCCTGGTAGGTGGGGACGCCCACCATCCATTCATCCGATGTTGCTTTGGGTGTCTGCCCTTTCATCTCTTCCTTCCTTCCTCTTCTGTCTTTCCTTCCTTCATTCTTTCCTCTTCCTTCTGCCTATGGGTGACTCTACACTGAGTGACAAGCCAGATGGTGTCTTGTACACCAAGAAACCATTTAATACGCTGGGTGGCAACCATATAACCAAATTATGGCCCCTGGTGGTTTAGTGAGTAATTAAGGTGACCCACTGAATTGATCCGGTGAAGGTTTATATCCAAGGGATAGTTGCAGTTTATTGTTCACGTATTCCTCTCAGGGATGAGTGAGGCTGGTCACTCATCTTAAAGGTCAGGACCAACTTGCCTAACCCCGGACTCCTACTCTCCTCATGGGGCAACATAGGATTGGATGATGGATGGATGGATGGTTATTTCAAGTTCACAGCATCCCTACTTGGGAAAATATAGATCAAAATGATGATGAGGATAATAATGATGATGATGAGGAGGATAATAATGATGATGATGATGATACTTCACAGTTGGTAATGAAATACACCTTGATATTATTTGCTGCCTTACATATACAGTTCAGAATAACAGTTTTCTCACCCTAGGCCTATATCCCATTAATACATAGGGTGGCAGACTAAAGATCTATAATACAAGCATGAAAGTATAACAGTAGGAGAAATAATCCAAACATCCCTGCACTGATCTTTTAAGCCTTTGAAGTTGTTGGCTCTACCTCACAGTCAGTGACCTATACAGAAATATGCTTCATATAAATAAATTTTTCTCTGCATAGCCATTAGATTGTAAAGTTCAGTTATATTTTGTTAAACTTTCATTTTAACTTGACATTTTCGTACCATTAGCAAGGAAACACAGTTAATAAGGAATGATCGAAGTCGATGTTCAGTCCTAGACGGTGTAATGTTTCTTGTGTAGTAAGTGTTAGACTGGTGCTTGAGGCAGAACTCTTATACTGCAGGTTGTAGATGAAGCTCAGGTGGATAATGGCAGTACTGTACAGTAGTTTCTTTATCTCTTGAGTATGAGATGCACATCATTAGCTGATCAAAATATATTTTAGTACCCTGAATAAAATTCAAATGACTGTACCCAGAACTTAAGAAACAGTGCACAGTAACAGATAAAGACCTTGTGTAAATTTCAGGATGTTGTTTTGTAAGTTAAGAATGTTACTCTTACAATTATTATTTTGATCCCTTTGTTTTGATGAAGATGTTGACCCTTTAACGATCACATCCTCGCTGACATTTTATTCCAGCTAACACCAATCATTTTTATTCACTTAAGAGTCAGTATAGAAACCTAAGAGTGTTAATAATCACCATTAACCTTCTCGTGGTGTGGAGAACTCTAGTATTCTATTCCACCTAATGCCAGATGATTTTATCAAAGTAAACGTGGGTTATAGGGACCTGAGAGTGTTTATTATGTTGTGTCATTGCCACCTTGTTGTGTGTGCAGCGTCTGATCGGGGAGAGTGAGTGGCGTCGTCCCTGTCTGGCTGACTGTGGCAAGAGTCGCAGCCTGGACTCCTCCCCATTCATCCTCAAGCGCCGCCACCCCTTCAAGACCTTTCCCCCTACATCCACCACTGCTACCACCACCACTACCATAGCTGCCACCATCACCGCCACCACTACTACCACAACCACCGTTGATCTTCACAGTCACAGTCGAAGTTACTGTGAGAAACAGCAAAGAAACTTCACCAGAACACTGAAGGTATAATGAATTATTTTTGTTCTTATTTCATGTCTTTGGTTAAACATTTGTGATCTTGGGACTCGTAATACATGAAGAGTTTTATGTTGTGTACCATATAATATTGTTTAATCTTAGTCCGTCTATAGGTGGATAAAAGGATCAGGATGATGATGATGATGATTATGGTGATGTATATTTTAAGGAAGAATATTGGTGCAAAGTAAAGGGACATTGATGAGTTAATCATCTTTTAACATGGTTATTATGACTCTCCCCTATTTCTTCTTAAGTGTGTGTGTGTGACTTAAATATAATGTGGATTAACTATATCTCTCTCTCTCTCTCTCTCTCTCTCTCTCTCTCTCTCTCTCTATATATATATATATATATATATATATATATCTATCTATCTATCTATCTATCTATCTATATATATATATATATATATATATATATATATATATATATATATATATATATATATATATATATATGCATGCAAGTATATTAATGTATTGATATATTTTATCAGGAGAGTGTGTTGGTAGAGCGTCTGGCAGCACTACAGAGGGAGTGTCAGCTTAACCACCGGGAATGTCAGCCCAACCCTCCACCCACTCCCCGCCACCAGCCCACCCCGGAGGCCGCCCGCCGCCTCAACACGCCCACCCACACCCCCACCATCCCAGCCTCACCAGCCCATACCAGCAAGAGCATACCATCCACACCTGTCAAGACCAGGAAGGCTCGCAGGCACCAGTCATCATCACCCATCAGGTTGGATAAACACTTTATATTTATTCTTGCAGCTGCCAGTTGATTTTATTCAGTTTAAGAATGATCTGTAGTAGTGAAGTGGTAAATGTATGGTTATATCTATCGCCTTTCGATGGAAAAGTCTCCCCAAGCTGAATGAAATTACCTGGAGTTAAGAAGAATAACCTAATTAATACATCATCACATTCAGTGGGGTTAATTCCTTTTCCCATTTATGTACCGTCCCTCTACTGTGGTTTCTTCCTAGTTCTCATTAGTTACTCATTCCTTTCCTAGTGGGGTTTGGTGCTGGCCATCATCCACTCACCTGATATAGTGCTCCCTACTTCTTCATCTTTATCACCATTATCATTCCTTTTCTCTGTCTCTCTTCCTCTCTTGCTTCTTATCCTTTTCCATCCTGTCTTTTTATTACCCTTTCCATTTCGGGTGGCTGTACACTGAATGACAAACCTAATGGCTTCCAGTAACCTAGGAAGCCATTCACAATACTGAATGGTAACCATATAACCAGATAATGGGTTGATGAGGAGCCTTCTATGGTGCCCGTGTTAACTAGATGGAGAGACACAAATGCAGCATCCGTCCAGGAACCAAACCTTCACACTTTTTCCTGTGCCTCGCTGTGGTAAGATACTGTCAACTGCAAGAAAGCATCGGTTCACAGCATGGGACGACCCTGCAGGGGCGGTTGCTTGCCTGTGATTGGTGGGTCTGCATAGCCAGACACACTGGGGTTGATCAACAACATCAACTCATTTCTTTCCTATATTTTCCTGCCTGTTTCATCAGGAAGGATTGGTTGGCAGGGGAGCAGGTTTTTGGTGTCCATTTTCTTGACCTGTAGAATAAATAATGTATTTATAGTGCATTAATTAACACGAGACCTTAATAGGACCAGTAAGGTTGTTGTTGTTTGCTTTTCTTTTTACTCCTTGCACAGTACTTCAGTTTACCATGCTTCTGTCCTTGTGTTCATTTGTTTGTATCCTTTCCTTTCGTACTCATTTCTGTAGATCATTATCTCCATTCTTCTTGATCTCTTTCTTACATTCATCATTGTTCTTTCAAGGCCTCTTATGTATTTTCCTTTGGCCATGCTCTCTTGTGCCCTGTCACTGTCCCTGCTGTGTTTGTAGATGAAACTGGAATGATGAAGTTTTTCCTCATTCCAGCTGTTTACCAAGCTTCCTTTTATTTAAAATAAGAAAATCCAACACATTTGAACGAAATACAAGACAGGTTTCTCTTTTTAGGTTCTGATGTAAAATTTTACCTTGGTCATGTTAGTAATGGTAGAGTAAAATGGAAAGCATTATTGTAATAGCCACATATTCATAAGGCTTTCAGACCAGTCTTGACCATTTTTGAATGGTCCCATGGCTGTTCTGGCGGGCCAAATTAGACTGGTCAGAACTAGCTGAAAGTGGTCCTGCCCCAGAGGCTGGACAGCCTTAGCCCAGTCTGGCACACAAGGATGCGCAGTAGCAGTTGTCAACAAGGACAGCCATGAGCATCAGGTGCCTGGTGCAGATAGCTGATATGGCAAAGATGGCAGACAGAAGTAAAAGATAAGTATTTTTAAAAATCAAATTTTGCACAAATGACAGCCAGCACTGACGTGGGAAAGAGATATAAATGTAGATAAAGTCAGTAAATTGTGGGTGACTTAGCAGAATAATAATGTGTGGAATGCAAAGCTTGTGAATCTCTGTGGAGTGTTATGAGGTAATGACATCACTTACGACTAGTTCCCAGTACAGTAGTAATTCCAGTTATTACATTTCTGTTTTCGCCGAAAAGGTAAGCAACAACATTATTTCACTTCATGGAGTTATAAGAACCTATTATCATGATTCTGGTGGCGACACACTGGGGAGTTATCACATACAATATTTTCTTGTATATGATGTTGAAGTTGTTGCTGTGTGTGCTAATAATTATGATATTTATAGCTAAATTGATTTATTATCATCACATTCATTCTGTTTACATAACTCAGTTGATTCCATCATGACTCTGTACTCATGATCCACTTGGTAAGAGGAGCAGCGTTAAAGATGGTACTAGTAAGTCAATTCTCGCGGGCATTTTGGAGGTGCAGGAAGCTTAGACCGGTCTCGACTGTTTTAAAGAAGCTCCACAAAATGCACGAAATGTGTCTGGATGTAATGCTCAATTAAAATTAAAATATAGAGAAATATTCATATGCATCCAGATGTAATGCTTGACAGTGAAAAATGCAAGGAATTACCGATATTTATGTCATATTAAAAAGCCGAGAATTTTTCTTATAGAATGATTAAAATAATGTACTGAGAATCACGGTGTTCTTAATTGATTGATAGTGCTGGAAACTGTCTTTCATTTTGTTGAATGTGCTGGGCATTGTCATTAACTCAGATTAGAATACAGAGAAATACTGCTATGGCGCAAAGCCTACTCATGGACTTTCTTTCAGGAAACATCTGCTGAACTCTCCATTGTTATCACGGCGAAGGCAGCGACGTGGAACAGTGGAGAGCAGTGATGATGAGATTGTCCACTGCTCCAGTGAGA
Organism: Coenobita brevimanus; assembly: GCF_032717465.1. NCBI lineage: Eukaryota > Metazoa > Arthropoda > Malacostraca > Decapoda > Coenobitidae > Coenobita > Coenobita brevimanus. Next base: position 29,593,514 of record NC_136974.1, read on the forward strand.
CGGAGGTCCTGGTTAACTCAGAGTATAGGAACCTTGAGACATTCCAGAAGGCTCAGTTCAGGAATAAGGTAAGTTTAGAAACATTCCACAAAGCTCACTCCAAGAATAAAACACCATATGTAGAAGTCTAGCCTACTAAAACTGAAAAGGGAGGGCATTGAGCACGAGAATTACATTAGGCGTATATGGCCTTTATGAATGCTGTGTCTCAAGAATTAATGGGGTGGCATGATATTAACATCATGGAAGGAAGCAGTGCTAAATTCAAAGAAACTGACGGGAAAAAAATGCAAACTGAACATGAAATCTTATGAGTAAGCCATGGGAAAGACATCTCAGGGCTATGATGTTATGCTTAAAAAGGCCTTCATTCACCCATTCCCTTTTATCTTTGAGCTGCCGGCATTTTTCTTTGATTAATTCTTACACTTTTATACTCAATGTATATGAGTTTATAAATTGGCACCGATGGCCATGAATCTACCAGCCTGATAGCACCAAGGTTTGAATCTCGGTGAGGGCAGCTGGCACCTTATGACTTTCCTTTGTGGACTGGCATGTACAGAAATGACAATGATCTTATGGATGTATATAGCGCATCGTTGAATTCGAGGCCTGGGGGACTAGGATTGTGACTGAAGAATTGAGAGGAAGGATGGGACTGGAATGTATTGGTGTGATGAGGGCAGTTAGATTGAGACAGTTTGGGCATGTTGAGAGGATCGAGGATGACAATTGGGTGCGGAAGGTGAGACATGTGAACATCCGGGGTAGCGTTGCAAGAGACAGACCGAAAAGGCCTGGAACGAGGCCATAGAGTGTGACCTTAGGGAGAAGGAACTGAATAGGGAGGGTGCCAGAGATCGAACAGCATGGAAAGCCGCCATTAGGTGACCAAGGCCGACACATATAAGCATAATGGAGCCTTTATAAATGATGCGATACGAATGAGTACCAAGGATTGCACCTAGGGCAGGTAACTGTAGTATCCTGGGTGATGCAGTGGCCTTGTATCTCAGGATAGTGGATGAATAACCCACCACAGGCCCAATGACCTAAGTTATGGAGATGAGTACTGTGGCTAAGCATTTTGTGGCATCTCCCTTCACATTACCTACCTTTTAACATGCTTAGCAGTCGTTTCCATGGCAGCCGTCTGCTCTGTTGTACTGGTACCATTCCACCCCCTCTTTCTCAGCCATGAGTGAAAAATTAATAGAATGAATGACCTGTTCAATTTTATCAGGTACAGAAACTTTTCTATGTCTGTGTAATTAGGATGCGACTTGCTTTGTACTGTACCGTACAGTCCTGTACACTCAGCGAGACTGTTTGCCACATCATATTTACTTCCTGCATGCCTTAGTTACTACATAATTATTCCATCAGTACCCTCTGTTATAACTACACACTGCCTGTGGTGAAGAATTCATAATTCCTTTCACAAATCTCCAAGATATGTCTTCTTGTTGACGAAAGAGACTTCCTAGCACCTCTTCCTTACCAGTGTATTTCTGTACTGGCACACTGATAATCTCTTGTATATTTATACATTCTGCATGATATGACAGAACCATAAATAACTTACAGGAGAATGGTAAAGTGTAGTATGTAAAATAATTTGCTATGGAAGAGGTGCAAGAAATCCTCATCAGCATTTGAGGAGACAGTCTGAAGCCTCCCTTAATATACTCCAGGCAAACACCCATTCACCATATCACACACTCCCTGCAGGGTGGGTAGACCTTCTGTTTTTTTTCTTTCACACATTACTCATGATGCTGTTCCTCAAACTGCTGCTTCATTCCTATTCATTAAACCTAGCTTATTTATACAGTAATTATACTATTATTACCATCTCTTCTAACTCCACTTTACATCCAGTGTGTACCTCATTATTCCTATTTACAGATCCTCAGGTCTCTCAACATAATTCAGTCAAACACCCATTCACTTTGTGTATTTGATGTTTGTGAACTTCTGTGCTTGGGGTTTGTATCTTTATCTTTATTTTCGTTCTTGCCGTGTGACAGCATTAAACTTAGACAATATGCTGTCAGGGTCAAGTAATTAGTCATTCGTTAGTCATCACACACACACCCTGCAGCGATCACAAACCCCTGATCCATCTGTTTTGCACATTACTCATGATGACATTGCTCAGCTGCGGCGGTCACGGGGCCGGAGTGATGGGAGCGGTGGCAGTGGTGGTGAATCATCAGGGTCATCCACACCACGTCACCGGCAGTATGTTATGCACAACAAGGCGCCGCTCTGGAACGAGAATTCCCAGGTGTACCAACTTGACTTCGGGGGTCGTGTCACACAGGAGTCTGCCAAGAACTTCCAAATTGAATTTACAGGCAAACAGGTATGTACTTTAGCAACAGAAAAATATAAAAAAAGACATCCTTGAACTGAAATGTTTAATATTTTGGATTATATTAGCCTATCTTGGTCTCCTATACCTTACATGGGATAATATGAATTTTAAAAAAAAGGTAACCCTCAGTCCTATATTACCTCCTTCTAGGTTTAGGGACTCAAAGTTCAACTATAGTAGTCTGGTACATTAAGGGTAGATGATCAGCCTAGTTCTTGTGATGAAGTCACATGACTGAAAAACCTCCATTCACTACTTGGGAATCAAACCCATGCACAAGATTGGACTGTCACTCTGACTGGAGTGCTGTAACTGCTCAACCAGCAGGCCATTAATATTGCCTGCCTTTAGCAAGGCGAGGCAATATATTTTTTGTCGGTGTGTCTCTGTTTGTTTTTGTGTGTATTTTTCTGTTGCCAAAATACCCCCCAAAGCTGTGGACGAATATTCACCAAACCTGCAGGAAATTGCTACTATTTAGATGTGCAGATGCCTATCACTTTATGTAAGGATTTGATCAAAGACAACTGAGTGCCAGCCACCGTATATTTTTTAGTATGACTTGGCATTTTGTGAAACAAGGTGACAGAATTCTGTAGAGTTTTGCGAATTGTCTTCAGATTTGGTTTGTAGGTAAATTGTACTTCAGCCAACAATATATTTTGGCGAGCAATTAGCATTCGGCCCCCGAGTGCTCTTTTTAATAATATTAAAGTACATATTCCCAAAAATCAAGATTCATCCATCATCTAGTCCTTTACTGGCCCATTTTGACATTCAAGATGAGGGTGACCAGTAGTATTATGTAAGGAATTAGCCCCAACCTTCTGCCGAATTCATACCAGTAAAGGACATATCCGGTTGAAATATTTAATGTATTATCATAGACCACCAGACATCCATTTGTTGGCTTAAAGATATGAGAGATTACTGACCTTACACCTAATCCTTCTGGTAGTTTACTCTGTTGCCAAGGAATAGCCCATATGTTGTGGCACTTTGCACCCTGGGTGGATCAGCTGCAGCATCCACCCGGTAGCCAGTCTTCCTCATATTTTTCTGCACCTATCCATGGGAAGGAGCGTGGTCCGACCCTAGCAAGGCACACATATCTACCAGAAGGGGACACTGGTTCCCTACAAACTGTATACGCTATACTATGCCTGGTGGACAGCCCCACAAAAGCATTTGCTTACCTGTGGTCAGTGAGTTTACTCAACCAGACAGACTAGGTTGATACAGCAACAAAAACAACAACAAGTAGCTTATTCTTTCTACTCCCAAACAGTTGTCAGAAATTTCATTTCTGAGAGTATACTTCTATCAAGACACCGAATGTTAAAATTTAGTAATAGTAGTCCCTTTGATTGAATGGGATATAACTAACACCCTGACGCACCTATTATTATCTCCTTGATCCAAGGTAGCTCCCCTCAGTTTGGCCAAATCTTAAAGGATACTTAGCTAGATTAGTTGGTATGACAGATAATGACAGGCTTGGCGTCTTGGTTGGGTTGCGTGGGTCGAATCCAAGCGTCCTGGTGCTGGTTGTATGTAGTGCGCCCCCGTCAACTAGCTTGCTTGAACGAGACTGAACTCGAAATGGCGTATCTCCTCCATCATTGGATTCAGAGATGCCAAATATAATTTAATTATAATTATTTAAATACAGTGAATTACTTCATGATAAGTAAAATGAGGGTTAAACTTAACAATTTAATCGTTCGTTTGTTTGTTCGTTCATTATTTCGTTTTTGAAGGCTCCGACAAGCTTGAACGCGTCACCTAGTGGCGGCTTTCCATGCTGCTCGATCTGTGGCAGCTTCCTAATTCACTCCCTTATCCCTGAGGTCACACTCAGTGACCTCGTCCGAGGTCTTTTTTTCAGTCTACCTTTCGCAACCCTACCCCCAGCATTAGCACTTCTCACTTTCTACACCCAGTTATTATCCCCCATCCTCTCCACATGCCCAAACCATCTCAGTCTACCTCTCCTCATCACCACACCAATACACTCCATTCCCATCCTACCCCTCAACTCTTCCATCGTAAACCTAGCCCCCCAAGGCCTCACACTCAGAGACACACTGCACGTCCACCTAATCATTTTCATTTTTGTATGTTTGAACCTGCGAATATCCTCTTCCTTTACTGCCCAAGTCTCACTACCATACAGCATTACACTCATAACACATACTGCATACAAAGATCCCATAGCACGGAGAGAGAACCTTATCAATGTCAGGAGAGGCAACAGCTCCCTGAACTTCTTCCAACCACTCCTCGCACTAGCCATAGAGCTAACTCCAGCCCCACCTCCAGCACATAACATGTCTCCCAAATAACAAAACACTACACACACTCAAGAGACTCACCAGCAAGTTCAATCCTTTCACGCCTGACAATCTCCACCTGCTTTCCCCGACACACCGCACACATGAAATCAGCATTTTCTCGCAGTCTACTTATAATACCACTACATATCTTATGCACTCACTTATCAGAGACACTGCACAAGATGGAATTGCTTCCCATGCCCTTGTGGCAAATTGCACATGGCCCCCCTCCCACTTCTTTGACAGTACCGCCACCAGCCCTAGATACCATCACTAATGGTTTATCTGCATTTACTGTAAGCCCTTGTGCCCCATAACATCTCTCCACTTCTTAAATGTTTCCTCCACCTCCCTTTCATTCTCTGCAATCAACACCAAATCATCAGCATACATCTCCCACAGGGTCCATTTCTTAAGTCACATGCGAGGGCTTCAAGTACAGTGCCATGATAAACAACAAAGGGCTCGGAGCTGACCTTGGAGCACACCAACATCCACGGAAAACTCATCACTCAAATCTCCATTTACCCTTACCTGGGTGCGAGCACCTACATACATTGCGCTCCTCGATTCCAATCTTTCTCATTGCCCACTTCACTACCTCTCTTGGACTCTGACAAAGGCCTTCTCCAACTCAGCAAAAACAGAGCACAGTTCCCTTTTCTTTCCTATATATTTTTCCTGAACTTGTCGAACAGTGACTATGACATCAGTGGTCCCATTGCCTGGCATAAACCCAAACTGCATCTCAGTATTCACTCTTTCTCTAATCATACCTTCTAAAACTCTCTCCATTACCTTCATTATCTGGTCTAAAAGCTGTATGCCTCTATAATTTGCTCTCTCCAGGGCATTACCCATCCCCTTGTACACATTTACAATTACACTCTTCAGCCAATCATCTGGGACAACACAATCATATACAATCGTATTTATCAGGTCAGTGCTAAACTCACTCCTATATCTCCTGAGGCTTTCATCATTTCAGCAGTCAACCAAGACACACCTGCTGCCTTCCCCACCTGCATCTTGCCTATTGCCCCGCTCAAAGTAGCAGCGTCAAAGGCCAAGGGCTAAACACTGGATATGCTGGCTCCAAACCATCCCTGTTCAACTTCCTCATTCAGCAGCCGGCTGTAATGCTCTTTCCACGCGTCTTTAATATCCTCACTGTTCACCACTGCCCTTCCTTCATCATTCTTCACACACTGCTCACCTGTGACATCGTTCTTCTCCCTCTTCATCTGGTTTGCAACCTTAAGTATCATATTCTTCCTTCCCACACAATTTAGGTTATCAAGTAAAAGTCTCTGTGACTCAGGCTTCGCCCTGTAAACCTCATTTCTAACCCTACGCTTGGCAGCCAAGTATTCCTCTCTGTTACCACCCTTCTTCCATTCCAGAAAAGCCTTCCTTTCACCTTAACTGCAGCTTCTACACCATCATCCCACCACCAGGTTACTTTATGTCTAAGTGGGCCTCTTCTCCATCCCCATACTGAATCAGTAACTCTCAAGAGGTTGCTCTTGCTGTACTGTTCATTAACACTTCTGTCAACGTCTCCCTGTTCAGCTACTACTCTCATCTCCCTATAGAAGGCATCCCCTACCGCTTGATTTTTCTGCTTCCATATTTTCCTCCTAGGTGCAAATGTCCTTCTTTTCATCACCAGCTCCTTAAGCACCATGTCACATATCAATAATTTGTGTTGCTGCACACACTCCTCGCTCCCTATGAATTTAACATTCTTCGCTAACTTCTTATCAGCCCTCCTGACCAGGAAATCGTCTGTCTGGCTGCAATTTTCCCGAGACATATGTAATCGTCCTACTCCCTCCCTCTCTCTTACTTTTAAATAAAAATTAAAGCCAAATTTATCCACGTTAAGATATATAAGACCTTCTTCCGTTTTCCACGTCGTCATACCACTCATGCATAGTCATGCTCATGGAATATTTCTGTCATTCTAGGTATTTACACACGTATTTACATTATAGTTGTCCATATAAGGTTAAACCCAGTGGCATTTAATTTATTGATAATAAAAGACTATTAACCATAATACTAGAGCAAATCCGAGGGTTATTAAACCGCTTTGAACCAGCACTATACGTTCCCTGGTTAATTCCTCTGCTTTTAACAGGGACAGCTTTATTAAAAGGTGCGTGTATACTGATACACACAGGATATCTCCTTCTGGGGGAAATAGATTCCACCACAGTTGTAATGTAGTGGAGCCTAGTTGTATAGAAGGAGGTAATAGAGCTTTACATTATCTAAAACCTCCAGTTCAAAAGACTTTCCTAAAGAACATAAAATAATCTGATGGTAATAAGAATGAAATATAAAATATACCATCATTATTAAAGGATGACGGTGTTTGCAGTTTTGATGGTCATGTGTGTGGGATAGTTGTGAATGTTACATTTAGTGAGCCTGCATGTCACACGTTCATTACTGAGGTAGAAAAACCACACACCTTACAATTTACAGAACACTTATCTTGGGTTTTTCTCATAAGTGTGAAACTGGGAACTTTTCTTACACTTATGAAGTCTTTGTTTTGACTCCTTCGCAGTCAGGACAACTCTAGTATTCTGTTCCAGTGCCAAACAATTTTTTCTAGCTAAGAATGAATCTTGGGAGCCTGAGAGTGCTCACACTTCATCATTAACCTTCGCATGGTTGGAACAACACTAGTATTTTATTCCAACAGTCATTGGCTGCCCGTGAGTCTTAGCATTATGAGAGTGTTAAGAATATAGTGTAACTCAGCAACACTTCCTAAATTCATAATGTCATGTCCACAGGTGATGCAGTTTGGGCGTATTGATGGGAATGCCTACACCCTCGACTTCCAGTATCCATTCAGTGCTGTCCAGGCCTTTGCTGTGGCCCTGGCCAACGTCACGCAGCGGCTCAAATGATACAGGATGCACCCAGAGAGCCAGGTGTGTGTGTGTGTGTGTGTGTGTGTGTGTGTGTGTGTGTGTGTGTGTGTGTGTGTGTGTGTGTGTGTGTGTGTGTGTGTGTGTGTGTGTGTGTGTGTGTGTGTGTGTGTGTGTGTGTGTGTGTGTGTGTGTGTGTGTGTGTGTGTGTGTGTGTGTGTGTGTGTGTGTGTGTGTGTGTGTGTGTAATTTAAACCACCATTTGTGTAATCCTCAGTATTCCGATGACGTACATTGTCTGAACATTTATTTACTGATTATTCATTTCATATCCCTGAACAGTCTCCTTAGTTGATGTGCTGAAAAAATGTAGTATAATGCATAGTTTTGTCCAGTTGCCTTAGCTATTTACCCATACTTTATTTCTGCTGACATGCTGAGAAAGTAAAAGGTTAAATTTAGTTTTAATTTTATATTGGTTTATTAATTAACACCTTTTGTCACATTCAGTTGCTTGAAGTTCATTGTAAAATTGCTTTGAACTCATTTTTTTAAAACTATTATCCATTCATTCATGGACCAAGGGCTTATCATGCTTCAGATTGTGTCACTTAAAGTAGCATTTAGTTTACACACATCCTAGACATTAAGTGAGAAAGTATGGAGTGATATGTCTCTAATTCGCCTCTCCCACGCCAGGCCACTCACAGCCACAGTGTGGTAGTGTTGGAGTTCTGGTGATGCCGCCCACAGCACTCCCTTGCCCCACATGGCTGCCCTCTGTGTTCTTCGGGTGGAAACGACTCCTTGTTATATTGTATTCCGTTCAGTGTCGCTACGAATGTTTACAAAAATAAAAAAGACAGCCAAGGAATTTACCCTGTGAGATGACTATATCTTAGAGTGCTTTGTAAACATTACCCGTACCTGTGTGTTCATATACCTGGATGATATGTTTTGGCTGGAGCGAATGGACGGCTTATGTGTTGGTGATATAAAGAAATTGTCACAGAGAGGTTCTTATTTCGTTGTCATGTCAGTGCCTGAGGTGTGTTAATGCTCACTTAGTATGTGTGTTTGTGCGTTGAGGAAGTCTGATAGTTTCTGGGACACTGCAGACAATACTTTTATGTGATAATCATCACTGCTTCAATTGCAAGCCAAGGACAGCATTGTACTTGACTAAAAATTGTTCCACTCATTAACTTATAAGGTTCAGTTTAGTCATTTAAGTTTGTGAGGTAGTGGTAAAAGTGGGTGAAATGAGTAAAGCAGGTTTTAATGACGTAAGAACACTGCTAAATGGGTCACTAGTCAGTAGCATATGGTATTGATAGCTGGCAAAGTTTCAGTAAGTCTGTCTAAGATTATTGTATAAGGTGCTTGGTCTTATGAATTTCTGTGGTCTGTCTACAGGTAGTCTGAGGTTTAAATGGTCTGTGGTTTTTGGTTTATTATGGCACTTGAGAGGCAGTGTGCAGTGAGTTTAAGGTTTTTTCACATTCTTAAGCTAGTCGAGGAATTGGGTGATCTCAGAAAACTAGTCATTAAGGGTTACGTTTTTCAGTGGGGTTAGAGCTCCATAGTCTCTGTATTGTGAGGCAAGCTTTAATGAGGCTTAATCAGATGTTAACTTTTTATTTTAGTCTGTACTTGCACTGTTTTGTCAATTACTTCTCTCTCTCTCTCTCTCTCTCTCTCTCTCTCTCTCTCTCTCTCTCTCTCTCGTTCAAGTTGCCCAGGGGATATTTCCTCTAAACTTTTTATACTTAAAGGAGATTGGCATACTGGTACAGAATTTTGCAGTCTCTTTCCTACTGTAATGGTTGTTTTCACCTTTGAGTTTAACAGTAGGAGGTTGGACAGATGGAGCTGAGGCCATGGCATTGTTTTATTTGGTTGTAATTTTCCACAGATGTCCCAGAAGTCTTATCCTTCAGTACTATGATTGCCACAAGTAACATTTCTTCCTATCCAAAATGTTAAATACATAAAATGAATCTGGGTAAGCTGTACATTTTTGTGTCATTCACTTAAATTTCCACATCTTCTAATTTACGCAGAGAAATGAAGTGCTGTGTATGAAAATGGGACTCTGGAACATCCTGAATAAAGTGGATTACAACCAGATGGAGCTGACATGAGAAAGAGACTTCATTCGATCTCTGTCCTGTGTTTTTGTATGGTTATTCCCTGCTTGGCTGGCTAAGCAGTTTGTAGCGGGTAGCTGCAGATGGAGAAGTATGGGTTCTGATGTGAAGAGAGTTGTGCTGCAGAGTTTCCAGTTGCTGCCTTGGTTGCCATGGATAGGTTTGATGCAGACTGAGTAACCAGATGTTGTTGAGTTTCTATTTTACTTGATGTGGTTATTTCATGCTGAAGCTAAGCAGTTCAATCTCAACATGGGCATAAATGAATTTGTAACTGGTACTGGGTTGTTCTTTGTGCTTTTTAAAACTATTAATATTTGCTTACATAATTGTGCCAAGAATCATTGTGTTGATGCTTTGTTTCATATTGGTTGAAGATGAAAAATATTCGATGAAAGAATAAGTACTGTAAATGATTTATATTAGAGTGTGAAGCATTTGTACTTCTGTAAGGCTGTAGTTACTAAGATCTCTGTTATCGGCAGACTATTACACTGTTGTTTGAGTTCACTGTGAAAGTCATTAGCTTTAATTCTATGATACCAAAGACTTCTGTTATCCTGAGTAAGAGTTGTTACTGAATTATAGGTTAAGGTTTACTCTGTTGTGTTGGAGGCAGCTGTTGAAGTATGCTGATAATTACAAACTTGTTTCAGTCAGGCCTAAAGGATGTGCAAGAGTCTTTGTTACAATACACAAAATATCTTTGGAGAATCCTTTAGCTAGAGGGATATGGTGTTTATTGTGAAGGACAGATACAAAGAATAATGGTGACACTTCTGTAAAAGAAAACAAAAATGCATTAGTAGCAGGCTTTTTTATTGTCAATAAGCCTTAGAGTCAATGGAGTAGCGAAAATTAATCTTTACTTATTTCATTCTTGAATTCAATACTGTGCAATAGAAATAACCAGTCAATATTTATTTCAAGTACTGAAATTTAGTGTGAGGTTTATTATCCAGAATTATTCGACAGGTAAAACCATATTAAGAAACTACACATTCAGTAGGTATATTCATATTTTTACGCCTTTCTAACTAATCAGCATTTTTTTTTAGAGATTTGAAGACATAAGTTTAAAGTCAAATACAGTTATTTTTGTTGTGTATTTGGAAGCCAGTTTGTTAAGAATCATTCTGTATTAGTTTCATCTTTACTGCATTGTAGCAGAAATGAACATACATCCATTCAAACAATAAAATATTATTCTGCATCCCAGTTGCAACGAGCTAGGAAATTATTTGTAAAAGTGAAACTGTGCATTATATTGTTGATATTGTTGCTTATTCTGAACCCTTGGCCCATCTGTCATATTGTATCATACTACATGGGTGCAGAATAATTTTTAGTGGGTGTATTAAGTCCTCGTTATATGTTGCCTTCTTTATGTTCCTACTGCTAGTAAGTTCCCAGTAAGTCACAGAAAAACTGTTAATCATAGTTTCACTTCTACCTATAAAGCTGTTTTGCTAGATACCACAATTTTCAATGCAAGTTGTTTTAAAAATGTAATACAGTATTCTGAAACACATCCCTGACATATAGCAAGGACTGCCTTTTATAACTCATGGAAATACAGCATCCCTGTGTCAGACTGATACAGTATGGTTGTCCCATTTATGTGAGGTTGGTAAGTAACTCGATGATGTATATTATTTTACCTTAATCCATCCATCCATCCATCATCCAATCCTACGTTGCCCCATGAGGAGCGTAGGAGCCCGGGGCTAGGCAGTTGGTCTTGACATTTAAGATGAGAGTGACCAACCTCACTCATCCCTGAGTGGCATTACGTGAGGAATAAACCCCAACCACCCCTTGGATATAAACCTTCACCGGCTCAATCCGATTGGAGCACAATAATTACCCACTAAACCACCAGGCGCCAAAATTTGGTTATATGGTTACCACCCAGCGTAGTGAATAGTTTCCTGGTGTACAGGAAACCATTTGGCTTGTCACTCAGTGTAGAGTCACCCATAGGCAGAAGGAAAAGGAAAGAATGAAGGAATGAAAGACAGAAGAAGGAGTGTAAAGTCACCCGTAGACAGAAGGACGAGGAAAGAATGAAGGAAAGAAAGATAGAAGAAGATGGAAGGAAAGAAGGATGGAGGAGAGGACAGGGCAGACATCCGAGAGCAGCACTACATTGAGTGACTGGATGGTAGGTTCTGTTATCTAAAGTTAGTGGAAGAAAAGGAAGGTCAGTGAAATTACATATATTCTTGTTGAGTAGTTAGAACCACCAAATTGGAGTGACAGTCTTGCCATGCTTGTAGGTTCAGTCCTCAGGTTGTGAGTGGAGTTTATTTCATCATGTAATGCCATCATGGGGAGTAGGATAATCATCTAATCTTCATTGTACAGGAGGCTTCCCCCTTCCACCTACATATTGGTGAGTTAGAGTTTTCTTTTGTGCATGGCGGGCTCATTGGCGACCAGTTTTCCTGTTAAACGCCACTCGCCTAGCAAGCGTGGGTTGATCTCTGCTGAAAATTGCTCAACCAGTTTTTGCCTTATTTTTGCTGACTTTTGTGATAAATTATCGGTATTTTAGAAATGTAACAGTGAACCAGCAGCAATAAAGCAGCTAAAATGAGGTAACAATAGCAACATGTGTATGGAGAGAGAAGAGAAAAAGAAATAGAGAGGGGAGGGAGGTGACAAGAGGAAGAAAGAAAAGAGGAGAAAGAAGATGAAAGAAAAAGAAGAGGGGATACCAGCTGAGAGGAAGAAGATGGTAAGTGAGTAGTGAAATTGTGGGAACAGAAGTTAACTCATATTCCTAAGGTATCACAGGGTTACATTGTGGTGGGAGGGAAAGAGTGTAAGCCTCTCTGGTAGTGGTAGTAGTTGTCACTAAAGTCAGTACGGTATTTATGACAGGTATTTTAAACCATTTTTTATTTACGTGTGCCACATTCAAATGTCTGCTGTACCTGTAATTAGTAGGATTTATGTTTAGAAAGTACATCAGGAAGCAAGCTGGGGTTGCACATGGTGTTTAGAAAGTGGAGGTCAGACTTGAGATGTGGTTAATTTAACTTTTACATTTGGTTATAGTGGCTGAGTTGTGTATTTTGGCCTACATGAGGAGACAAGTCAGCACACTACCAGCTTAAATGGGAGTCCCATGTACTCAGCTGCATTAGACCAGCCTTTGGACCCTACAGCTTGAGGAAGGTAATATGGAATGGGCTGTTAGTGTTACTGTAATGTTGGGAAGGTTAATCCCTTCAACCTGAGGACGTCTGTGGTGTATTCTGTTCTGGCTAACTGCAGGTGGTTTTCTTTGGCAAATGAAAGGACTGTCATATGGAAGGGGTTAATGAATGTTACATTTAAACAACTCCAGTTCAAAAAGCCTTCCTAAGGTGAACATAATTACCTGGAAGTAGCACGAATTAACTTAAGAAATATGTCATCAGAGTGAAAGGATTAAGAAGCAGAACTGTGACTTCTTATTAACTTATCTCATTTCCAGTTTTAAATGTTATTATAATTTTAATACTGTACTTTACATTGTGAACGTTTTATGATCTGTCCATTTTAACTTTGCTAAATGCGCCATCTGTCTTGAATACCGAGCTATAATGAGAGATTAACACTGGTATATGGTGCTAGTCTTGAAAAAGTATTATGGGAAGGAGAGAGAGCCATTATCTTGTCATTCTTAGCCACTGAGACTTAAGAAATAAGGAAAAAGACACAAATGTCAGCCAAACTAAGATGGATGGCCTCTTGCCGTGTAACATTTACAAAGATGTTCACTGGATTTGGAAATTGTACAATGTTTAATATTTCTAATGTGAGTTGGGCCTCTTATTATATTCTGTCAGAGAATATACCTTTTTTTAGGAGAGTACTCGAGTGTTATAGTATTTAAGTACAATATTTTGTTAATTTGCTATCAACATGCCAACTTGATAGCCTTAGATGGATTAATTAAGTGTTTAGTTTCTGGAATATGGTAGGCTAGCCTCGGGCTCCTGCACCTCGCAAGGAGTACAAGAAAAATTACTATTATTATTTTTAACCATATGAAGAGCATTTTCATATTCTGTTGAGGTTTCAGCGGACAGTTTACGTACTTGGTATAATAATTACATGGGTACTGTGTATAATAGCTCATGGTACTGTAGTGATATTTTGTCATTATTATTCTTTAGATATCAGTATGTGACGAGCATACTTGGATTAAATGTAAAGTATCATTTATGAACATGAAACGTGAGTGAAATGCATACCTGAGAAAATGCTTTGCAACAAGTAACCAAAGAATTGACCTGAGATATTATTTGTTGAGGGAGCGTATTACATTAACCTTAGTCTATGTTAATACTATAGTCCTTTACTGTGTTGGTACGTATATACAGTATACTGTACTGCATAGCTTTATTTGCTACTTCGCTGGTGGGGGTGTTTGTTCTGATATTTGTTTATGACAATCTGTGGATATTTATAAGTCAAAAGTTTGTGAATGTTTATGAATTTGTATGGTGAGATTATTAGGAAAGTAAATTAGTCTGTGAATGTTTATGAAATTTTGTATGGTCTGGTTAAGAAAGTAATTTAATTTGTGAATGTTTATGAATTTGTATGATGAGGTTAAGGAAATAATTTAGTAAGGATGTGGTGCCCTACTCAGTTGCTGGTCATAGTTATTTTTATATTTTGTAATTATACAGTATAGAAGTAATGATACTTTAAACTAGTGTATATGTTACTGTATTTATATATTAGGCAGAAATACTGTACTATGGTTTCATATCTGTTCTGTGATTGTGCTGAATTTTTGTGTACATAATTTGCATAACCCTGGAATCCTTCACTAATACTCATACCTATACACACGAATTCCTATAATGAGAATGAAGCAGGGTGAATGTTTGTAACTATTGCTGACTTTGGTGTGACATAGCTTTGTATCTGTATCCCACTTAATAGGTGAGAATACAGAATCATTGTACACCAAACTAATACAGAAAACAAGTGAACTTTATCATAAAACAACTGGAGTGGGATAAAACGCTGGGTAGTAACCATATAACCAACCCATACGTGTTCCCTACGTGTCAACAAGAGGGTTGCCAGAGGGTTAGTGCCACTCTCCGTAAAACCACAAACTTTAAGACTAACAGCTATCCCATGCGGGATTATGGCCTCTGGCTATAGATAGAAAATAGATAAATTAACTAGACCTAACGTTTCTTACCGGCAAAATCCTTTGGGCACATTATACCTAAGTATTATCGTAAGGAAAACTAACCAACTATAACTTTCAAAACACACCGAGTTCGGTTTGGAGTAATACAGTAGATCTTATATTCAACAAAACCCAACTTACTTGGCATGCCAAATCCATCCCAGTCTTAATGTAATATACCAAATCTAGCCTAATCCTTTCCCCAGCGTTCCTGGTGAGGTAATAAAGGTGCAGAGCCGTAATTATTATCTACCTAACATTACCCCATATAATAGTATATACTCAGATGAACATACTCAGACTCGTTAAAAAACAACATATCTATAACCTTTGTTCTGTATAAACTTCCTAACCTAACACACCGAGATTAATCAGTAGGCTAACATGACAAATCTTATTATATAATCATTTACATTCCCATATGATAAAGTTTAATATATCCCAAGTTAGGGGTTATATGTTGCCAAACGTCATCAATAGTTACAGTGTGTATTAACTGAGAGCAGTGGATGTAAAATGTATGACAGTTGTGTGTGGGGTGCGAAAGTTGTGTCCTAAACGTTAATGTAAGAGACTCATCATTCACTAAGCTTCTGCATGAAAGAGGATGTACAGTTCATTGCGTATATCACGATGGTGTTAGGGTGTAGTTAAAATGAATACTCATTCTTTGGAGCAAACGTATGAAGTACAGCTTACTGCTATTAGAAAATAATCCCGCAGTAATTAACCTACTTTCACGTGGAAAACAAGGAATGGTTTATTTGAATTACTATATGTCTTTATGTGATACATAATTATTATTTGATGATGGATTTTTACTATTAGCTAGGTGCAGTGTTTAATTTCCTTACTGTTTATTACACAATTACTGCCACAATCCGCCCATAGCCGACTTGCCCTCGGCCAACCACGAAAGAGCTTCATTTGTATGTACTTCCATTCGGCACATGTGAGGCTCCGGACGGTATTCTGCAATAATGTAGGTTTCAGAACGTCATCTTTCCTGCGGGAGGTCCGAGTTTGATAAGTATAGTTTCGCTTGGCATACACAATGAGATACGGCATTAGTATATGCGTTGGTTGAAAATCGCGGCAATGGCGTGGGTCTTTCTAATTCATGGATTGTTTATAGACACCGTTTGTTTTATATTTCTTAATTCGGATATACTCCATTAGGAGCTACATGCATTGTTATGGTATTTGAACATCATTCATAATTATTACGTGGAAAGATGTAATTACAAAAATGATGTACTTGAAAGTACATCAGGTCAATCTTGAAATCACGACTTACAACTTGAGAATCCGTAAGAAATATCATTAGTAAGGCAATAATGTTACCTTTCTTATCTGAAAACATATTTCTATGTACAGTAATGCAAGACAGATGTGAAAACCTATTAAGTCAAACTGAAATTTTTTTCAGGATGTCAGTAGTGTTCTCGATTGTCTGTCATAAGAACCAAGGACACGCATTCCTGTCTCGGAATTAGATATTAATCTTATCTTGAGGTTCAGTACTGGTCGTGCTACGAGTTGTTGCGCGGTTCTCCCCATCCCACGTAACACAGTCTACCTGGGATGTGCTGAAATTATGCGATTTTGTCCACTGTTCCGCGTTAGGGGTTATGGCATTGATGACATCGAGGCACGACACCTAGACTCGCTGAGGCAAGTGGGTCAGTTCTTAAAGGTATATAGAATCATATCAGGTATATCATACACTGTGCTTCAGGTCTACATTGTTTTAAGCTACATATTACAGGAAAAACACTTGCGATGAACAATTTTCAAACCTCAGTCAAGTAAGAGGTATAGCACGAAACGCAACAAGGATAATGCAATGTAGAACAGACGAGAATGCCCCATATCAGGTTTCTATGCTAGCTTTGGCTTCTTGATGAGGGTACGAAGAATGTGGTAAAGAATACAGGTGGCTTTGTTTGACTGCATTTGTGAGTGGAGCAACTGATGTTTTAATTGCACGCAAGCATTGCATGTACAAAAACCATTGAACACGAATCTGGCAACACAGTAGGATGTGTGATTCGCTATTCAGTAACCAGGCAGGAAATTTAGTTTGGTTATTTGGTTAAGAGGGAAGTGCGTAGGGTTTATTTTCTGTTTGAAGTGTATATAAGGCCTCGGAGTTCACAAGAAGAATGACACAATTTAGTTACTAGCAACACATCTCACGAATCTGGCAACA
>NC_136974.1:29615688-29678188 GCF_032717465.1 Coenobita brevimanus
CTCAGGGAAAATCTCTCGAACTGAAAGGCTTAATGTGAAATTATGACGATTCGTGTAAGTGTCATTTCTGGTGTAAAGAATCCTAACTTGATACTAATGGGTGTTTGTTGTTTGTCTGCTTTGGTTAGCTACTGTCCAGACTGAACTGCATGAAATTTTATATTCTTCATAGTTTAACGTTAATGCAAAAATTTTAAGTAAAATTTGATCGGCACTTCGGACAAAAGAACTCATGGATTTCAGATGTGATTTTTTTTTCCTTTAAGAAAAAGCAGGAACTACCTGGTGCTTAACGTTTGTCGAGTGGGATTCTCTCAACTGAATAAAGCCACCCGGCATTAGCCAGAATGAAATCCCAAAGCAATCGTTTGCCCGGTAAATTATTAAACTTGAAGGTATTTCAGCACAGCATACCGTAGCTTGTCACGCGCGTGATGTCTCAGTTGCCTACACTTTGCCGTATTCGCCGCGGCTACGAGGCCACCAGCTGTACCACCTCCTTAACTGTTATGTAATTTGCATTTTACATCCTATCCCCTTCAGGCACAAGACATCTTTTCACTGTAATTTTGCTGTATCCAGATCATTATATTTAGCTCAGGGGAGACTTTTGGAACTGGAGGGTTTAATGTAGTCTTCATTAACCCATTCACTACAGGTCGTTTGTCTGATACCCAGGGAAAAGAAGATCTTGGGTTAAAGGATTTTCTTTTTCTTTTTTTCTTTTTCTTTTTTTTGTATGATCAGCATCATACTGTTATTGTTACAAAGCCTCCAAATCCAACGAGAATAGTTTACTGCCCACCGAGCAGACGAGATGTAAAGGAAAGGTTCGGACAAGGATTCATACTGTTGTTGGCAGAGGAAGCATCGTACCCCGCCTACCCTAGTATTTAGCACATTACGCCTTACCGTTCTCTGAAACGTTATTTTTTCTTAACTTTTAATCACTGATGTGGCGTGTATCTGTAACAAAATATTAAGATGTAACGTGCCAAGAACATAGCGGATGAAAAAGTGTTACAAAATCTTCCTAGTCAGCGACGATATGACCCAAGATGAGTCGGAAAGGTTCGAACAGGACAAGACAAAAAGGTTCGAACAAGAAGAACTAAAAAGGTTCGGACGAGACTGACTAGCGCTGTGTTGCTTCATCGTTGCCTTTGTGTCATGTTGGGTGTAGTGATGCCGCTCTTACACGAGGATACTCAGCATCTCCACAACATCAGCCATCTCCATCGTCCTGGGTAAGTGTGAGTTGTGGGTGGTTCAGCAGGGGATGTGTTTAACTTGGTATACAATAGAGTTAGGTACTGGACATTTGCAGGCGATATTGGTCAACGTATTTCTTCTCCCTTAAGGCGTTTGTTGTTCTCCCTCGTCAATGTGGCCGATTAGTTAGACTTGGTTAATGTTTATACAAGGATAGAGAATAGGGCAGCGGGTTGTTTGTCGGGTTTGTCTGTCGGGTTTGTGTGTGCTGGACGCCTCTTCATTTCATTCTTACAACCACCTGATTATTTTATTGTGTTCAAGGGAGTTCTCTTGAGATGAAGGGGTTGAATGCGGTCTCCATTAACTCCACTAATACGATGACACACTGTTTCTATTTTTTTTTTTTTTCCCTACTACCGTCAAACAATTTTCCTCAGCTTAGGAGAGACCCCTCGCGGTGAGAGTTAATATTTACTTTTTATCTATCTATCTATCTATTGCCAGACACCATAATCCCGTAAAGGGTGGCCATTTGACACTGAGTTAGTTGTTTTACAGGGAGGGGCACCAACCCTTCACCAACCCACTTGTTGACACGTAGGGAGCACGTATGGTTTGGTTATATGGTTACCACCCAGCGTTGTAAATGGTTTCTTGGCTTACAGGAAACCATTTGGCTTGTCACTCAATGTAAAGCCACCTGTAAAGGAAAGAAAAGGAATAAGAAGTGACAGGAAAGATTGGAGAAATAGGAAGAGAGGAGGGCAGGCACAGAAAAAGAATGATTAAAGCTAAGGAAGTAGGCAACACAACATCAAGTGAGTGGATGATGGTCGCCACCACCTACCACAAATTAACTTTTTAGAAATCCGTAAATAACAAAAATATTAGCTTCTCGTAAGGGTAAATATTATCTTTTGTTAGTTTCATTTGACTTTTTTTTTTCTTTTTTTGAATATGCATGAATAAAATAAGAGTCAGTCCTATCAGCCGGAGAGCGTTATTTTTCTGTTCCTACAACTACCAGATAACCATATTTAACTCAGGAGCGCCAAGTAATGACAGTGTAAGTGATTTGTACGGTATCTTTAGCCCATCCAGTTCGAGAAGTCCCTCCTGAATTTAATACAGCCGTCAGGAGATAGCAAGTACATCACAACAACGACGTAATCGAGTTGACGTGGTTAACACGTCATATATATATATATATATATAAAACACTCTGTTCAAATTAACTTGGCCTATCTTGAATGCTGAGCTGTAGCAAGAGATAACACTAGAATATGGTGCTAGTCATGAGCAAGTGCTATGGGAATGATGTAGAGCAGTAGCAATGTCTTTTTCTGCCACTCACGTCCCTCAAATAAGCTGCAAAAGGGCGAAAGTATGCACCTAGTTAAACTGAATGAACTATAGTAAGGAAGAAGTACTGTAGTCGGTTTTTACCTGACGCAGCTTGGCTGTCCCCGTAGCTTGCTACTAAATACTAGTTAAAAAAAAAAATCGACATCCTTTTGTTATGGAGTAAGAATGTGCGTTCTTGATTTCTTGGTTCCTCCAATCTGAGTGCACTTTACCGTCAGCTGGGATGAAAATCTTAACGCACTTGTCCTACGACGTCCAGCTCAAGGAATACAGCAAATTGTCAGTATGCAGTGTGTTTATTTTTATTGTATTTAAGGGGAATTTAGAAAATGAGGGAGAGAGAGAGAGAGAGAGCGCACAAGAAGTTTGGATGGTGATTGAGAGGCGGTGTTATCAGTGAGAGGGATTGCTAATATATACCGTACACCACTACCTTACCTTACCTTTCTCTTCCTTTCCTTCTTCCCTTCCTATGCCTTTCCTCTCATGCCAGTTTCTTCTTTTCCCCTCTTCTACTGTCCCTGTCTGTTCCTTCCTTCCTTCTCCCTTCCTTGCTTTTTCTTCTCTTTCACTACCTTCTCATTTCTTTCCTTCCCTCTTCCTTTTCTTTCCTACCTTCAGCTCTCTTCTCTTTTTCGCTCTCTTCTCTTTCTCAACTTATGTTTGCCTTCCTCGTGTTCTCTTCCTTTCCTCGTCATTCCCTCCCTTCCTCGTCCTTTCTTCTCTTCCTCTCTTTTCTTTCCTTTTCCTTTTCTATTTCGCCTTCTTTTCTCTTCTCTTCATCACTTGTCCCTTTCTCTCCTTTCTCTTGTCTTTCTGTACTTTCTCTTCCCTCCTTTCACCTTTTCTTACCTCCCTCATCTGCACTGCCTTTTGTTTCCTTTCTTTTTCTCTCTTTCTCTTCTGTTTCACTTCCCTTCGTTTTGTTTCCTTCACATCTCACCGTTTTTCTTTACTCTTATTTCCTCCTCTCTTCTCCTCTCCACTATTCTGCTCTTCTCGCTCTCCTCTCGTTTCTTCTCTCCTCTCCTCTCGTTGTCTCTTCTCTTCTCATCTTTCTCTTCCCCTCTTTTCTCCTCTCCTCACTTTTCCTCTCCTCTCTTCTCGTCTATTCTCTTCTCTTGTTTTTTCCATCCCTCCTCCACCTTCTCTTCCTTACCTACCTTTTCTCTTCCTTCCTTCCACTTTGCTTTCTTCTCCTCTACCGTCTCTTCCTCCTAACTTGTCATTCCCTTCCACATTTACCCTTTCTCTTCCTTTCTTTTCTTCCGTTTCCCCCCCTTTTTTCCTTTTTATCTTCTTACATTTCGTCTCCCCAATTCTCCTTCTTCTCTTCCATTTCCCATTTTCTCCCATTCCTTCTTTCTCTTTCGTTCTTTCCCTTTTCCCATTTTCTCCCGCTCCTTCCTTCACTTTTCTTACTTTTCTCCTCTCCTTTCCTTTCCTTCATTTCCCTTTGTTAGAGAAAGGAGGGAAAGAAAGTTATCTGTTCTTCCCTTCCATTCCCTTTGGTCTCATCTTCTTTGCCTCCTCTCTTCCTTGTTCATTTCTTTTGTCTCCGTTTACAAGTCTGTGGATTCGTGAGCTGAGAAACCTCCTTAGCAAAGTATTGATGATTTATTTTACGTATTACAATATTTTTCCCTTATTATTTGTATTTTTTTAAAGATACTGATACGGTTGAACTTGAAGTAGTTTTCATAAATATCGTACAAACCGAACAAAACCGTATTCCCTTGGGCTCTGTAACACATTCTCTTTTTGCTATGTAGTTTGCATGTAATGAATTTTCTTTAAATCTTCTTGCTGTACCTTTTTTTTAAGTGGCGAGACATATGGTATTTGAGAGCAACGTGAGCTTCCTCTTGATGATTAATTTTGGAGAAATGTGAAATAAACCCTCACTGCATTCAAACCATAAATTCATCAATACCCATTTCCATAGGGTATACTCTCAATGCCCCTCCCCACCTACACCACAAGTCCTGCTTATCCCATCCATGTCTTTGTCCCCCAGACCCTCTTCTTTACCCCTTCTTCCCCAACACTCGCCTTTGCACAGAACTTTGAAATAAACCTTCTCTGCACTCATACCACAAGATCTGCATCAGCCATTTTCCCGGGGTATGCTTTCCTGCCCCAGCCCCACCTCCCACCAGAATCACAGCCCGTCCAACTCACGCTCTTGCTCACCATGTCATTTTCTGTTTCACCCACTCCAGACGGTTTTATGGCAGAATGCAAGTCATGGAGTAGACAGACGTGCTTGATAATACCACTACAATTCACCTACTGGAATAACCTGCCAGCGATTGTTAATATTCCCTATGCAGGAGTAGAATAGTAAGGGAGTCCTCACGTCTACCCTTTCTTTCCTCTTCTGACCTGTTTCATACTTCATTCCATTTTCTCACACGTTCCTTTCTTTTCTCGTAATTTTGCCTGCCCAAATTTCCACCTTTCTTCATCGCCTCTCTTCCCCTCCTTCATTTTCTCCAGATCTCTCCTTTTACATCATCGTGTCGTCTTCTTTCCCCCTCTCGTTGTCTTTTTTCCCTGCCTTTCTCCTTCCCTCCCCCCCTCCCTTTTTTTCCTATCTCCTCAATTCTGTCATTCTCCCCAACACTCTTCCTCACCAGCTCCACTCTCTCTCTCTCTCTCTCTCTCTCTCTCTCTCTCTCTCTCTCTCTCTCTCTCTCTCTCTCTCTCTCTCTCTCTCTCTCCTCTCCTCTCCTCTCCTCTCCCTTCTTTCCACTTCTACACCCTTTTCTTGCAACCCCTCCTCCTCCTGTTTCCCTCTTCCAGTCCCTTCCTGTCCCTCCCTCCTTTCCTCCTCTGCTCCCCCTCTTCTCTTTTCTCAATTCCTCCCCATTCCTCCGTCTTTCTCCCCATTCCTCCGTCCTTTTCCCCAGCCTCTGCCCATCCTTTTCTCCCCAACTCCTCCCCAGTTCATTCTTTTTCATCCCAGTCCATCCAACAGCTTTCTTTCTCGTTCTCTTTATCACTCCATCAGCCTCTCCCCATTTTTCTCTCCTCCATCTCTCCCCACCTCCCAATACTTCTCTACCTTCCATCTATCCAATCTCTCCCTTTTCCAACCCTCCCTCTCATTTCAACAAACTCCTCTCTCTCCCTCCCACTACTACTGCTCCCCATTTTTCCCTATCGCCATATCTCCCTCCCTGCTTCTCCAAGTCCTCTCTCTTCTCAGCCTTTTCTCCACTCCTTCCTTCCTCTACCGGCCCCTTCCCTTTCAGTTCCATCTTCTTCTTTCCTTTTCTCCCACCCTTTTCCTTTTCTCCATCCTCTAGCCCATCCCTTGCCTTCCTTCTCTCCCTCTCAAACACCCTTCCTCCTCCCATCTCCCCTACTAGTTACTCCTCTCCCTCCCTCCCTCTCACAACTCCCCCTTCCTCCCTAGGCCTCCCCATCCGCCCACCACTCCCTCCCCTCCTGCCTGCCCTTCCCAGTACCATTACAGTAATTAAAATCACCCCCCTTATCAAACCAAACACTTATCCTCAGACTGGGAACCTGAAATGAAGAGATCGACCAGGAAACTATATTAAACATTTTCGGACGAGTACAATTTTCCTGTGTATATATTTCACCTACTACGAAATTATTTTATTCAACGGGGAACTATGTTAATCCTTTCAGTGCTAGGACAATACTTCTATGTTATGGTTCGTGTAAGTTTGTGTAGCTGAGAACTGGTGCTGTTGAGGGTCGCCTTCACTTGATGGCACCGATGTGTACTGGCGGTGGAGCTGCTGGTTATACAAGCGTCCCTCGGTCCCCTCCCTATTCGCCAAAAGGTGGATGGTGAGCTGCAGAAGATCATTTTACCTGGTTCCATTACTAAGATAACACTGCTGGCCAGAATTGTACGAAGGTAGCAAATATGGAGTGAAAAATGCATTTTCAGACTACAGAACCTATTGTACCCCTGAAATCCGGCCTATGGAATGAGGATTTAAGCCGGCGTCACACTGGGCCAAACGTGGCTGACATGTTGGCTGTTTTTGCGAGCCGTTAGCCAAAAATTACAACAGTCAGAGAGATTTCGCTTGCGAGACGAAATGGAAAACAAAGTTGGCTCGCGGTTTGTTGCTGCGATTTGTACTCAGATGAGCTTAATGAATATTTGTAAATGTGAATAAAATATTCTGTTACTGCACGAGGTAGTGATAATGGAAAGTATGGTTGAAATGAACTTCGAAGGTTGTGCTTCTTAAACATTTTTTTTTTTTCGTAGAAAAAAAAAAATCCCTGATGACCAGCCGGGGACATTCCTAAACACATTTTTCCCGGGGCCTCTTTGTCATCTTCTGAACGTGGTAAACTAATTACTCGGACGTTAGAAGCATAACACCAATTTCCAGAATCACTGGTTGTTTGTTAGAGCTTCTCTCGTTGCAGGATCCATGGCGAACTCCGTCTGCCTTTGGTGTTACTCGACAGCGCACGACAAACAGCGCCACTCGCCAGTATGACTATCGCTTCCCTTTGCTTGCCGTTTCGGCTCGCAGAAACGGTTAACATGTTAGCTAAACATGCCCGGTGTGACGCCAGCTTTAGTTGTTTGTGTTGGTTAGTAAAGACGTCGCCGTATTAGTGTGGCGGTTTTCCCCTGTTATTGCTTATTTTTATTTTGATGGGAAATAACTACCGCTGTCAATGGGTTTAAGTATAGACAGTTTGGGAGAACATCTTATAGTTGTGGCTGTCACGTAGAGACAGAAACTGGACTTAATTTTACAAAGATGAGTTCTTTAGTTAACACTTAATACTAAGGACTCCGTTGTGGGGGGGAAATCTGAGAGTTAAGACTAAAGAGTGCCAAGGTTAGTACCGAAAGATGCTTAGGGTAAGGTCGAAGAATGCCTTTTTAGGACCGAAGAATGCCACGGTTACAAGAGAAGGATGTGACTTCCCCAGATAGGTTGGGTTCTGTTAGGCCTGGGTTGTGTAGAGGCCATGAATGACCCATTGACCAAGACTAAAGTTAGGACCGAGGAATGATAGGGTTAGGGCCGAGGGGACGAGGCTTTTTCGGGTTTGCTGGGTTCTCTTAGGTTCAGTTTGTGTGGAGTTTCAGTTATCGTGGTGTTTCTTCACTCTTCACATTCACTATTCATGTTTTTCCGTTTTTCATACCCCATTTTCCCTCATCTTTCAAGCCCTCTCCACTTCCGGTGCAGTTTAAGACTGCTGGAGTACTGGAGTACGTGATGGCTCCTCCCTCCCCCCCCCCTCCTTAAAAAAAAAAATTGCGAGAATCCAGAAAAACTAAGACTGAATACATAAAACACACACACACACACACACACACACACACACACACACACACACATATATATATATATATATATATATATATATATATATATATATATATATATAGATAGATAGATAGATAGATAGATAGATAGATAGATAGATATAGATAGATAGATAGATAGATATAGATAGATAGATAGATATAGATAGATAGATAGATATAGATATAGATATATATATAGAGAGAGAGAGAGAAATATATATAGTACGTGTGCCACCAATGTGTTGGTGGTGCGTGGGCGAACACCTTGTCTACGGGGGATGAACTACCATATTTAGCCTGTGCTCAGAGGGAAATGTTGATAATAAAATACAAAATAAGAGCGTGTACTTTGATGTCTAAAGGAGGTAATGGTGTGGCGAGAGTGACGTCAAAGTGACAGAGGTGGGGTGACGTCAGGAGGGGAGAGTGTAAAGACTGGTGACCCTCCTCTCCACTCCCCTCCCCCTTCCTCCCCACCTCACGTTGTCTAGCGAAGGAGTCTTTTGAGGGGGATAACTTTGGTGTTCATCCCCCACCCCTCCATATCGCACCCCAATCACACTCCCCCTCTTACTTTATTTCCATCCTTCCTCTTGCTTTCCTCTTGTTTTCCATCTCGAGTGTTCCTTTTCACCCTCCTCTCGTATATTCTTTTATTTTGTTGACTTCTTTCTTTGTCGTCCTCCTTCCTCTTGACATGAAGTGACGTCAGGGGTAGGGGAGGGGGAAGGGGGATGCAAAGACTGGTAATCCTGCTTCCCTTCCCTCCCCCTCCCCTCTCTCCTCCCCCTCTCCCTCTCCATCCTCCTCCCCTTCTCACTCCCTCACGTTGTCTAGCGGAGGAGCCTCTTGGGAGTGACTCGTTGCTGCTCTCCTCTTCTTTGGTTCATTTCTCGAATTCTTCTTACTTATTTTCATCTTTCCTTTCCTCTTCTAGTCCTCTTCCTTCTTTCCTCCTGATCCCTTTCCAACTACCCCTCTTCTTTCCTCCCTCCAGCCGTCCCTCTTTCTCACTTCCTCTTTCCTCTTCATCTCCTCTTCTTGGTTCTTTGTCTTTCGACTTTCCTTCTTTTTTTCTTGCTTTTTGTTGATTTTCCTTCCCATCCTTTTTTTGTATTTTTCCTTTCTTGGCTTCCCGCCTCATACTCTTCCTCTTTCCTCTTCCTTAGTGTTCCTCTCTGCCCTCTTTTCTCCCTCTTACTCCCTCATATCCTACTCTCCTGACCCTCTCCCACTTACTTTCCCTCTTCGGTCCTCTTTACTTATGTCTTCTTTAATTTTCTTTGCTTTTGTCCCTCCACCTTCCTTTTCAGTCCCTCCTCTTCCTCCTCCCACTTCATTCCTCCTCTTCCTCCTCCCTCTTCCTTCCCCTTTTCCTCCTCCCTCTTCCTTCCCCTTTTCCTCCTCCCTCTTCCTTCCCCTTTTCCTCCTCCCTCTTCATTCCTCTTTCTTCCTCCTCCCTCTTCCTTCCTCTTTTCCTCCTCCCTCTTCATTCCTCCTTCTTCCTCCTCCCTCTTCCTTCCATTCTTCCATCTTTCTTCTCCCTCTTCATTCCTGCTTCTTCCTCCTCCCTCTTCCTTCCATTCTTCCATCTTTCTTTTCCCTCTTCATTCCTGCTTCTTCCTCCTCCCTCTTCCTTCCATTCTTCCATCTTTCTTCTCCCTCTTCATTCCTGCTTCTTCCTTCTCCCTCTTCATTTCCCCCTCTTCCTCCTCCCTCTTCATTCCCCCTCTTCCTTTCTTTCCTTCCTTCATCTTCATCTCCTTCTTCCCTCTTCTGCTTTTCCTCCCTTCTTCCCTCTTCATCTCTTCCCTGTCTTCCTCTTCATTTCCCCTCTTCCCTTCATCCTCCCTTCTTTCCTTTCTTCATTCCTTCCTTCCATCCTTCCTCTTTCTTCATTTCTTTCCCTTCCTTCCTCTTCATTTCCTCCCTTCCTTTCTCGCCATTTCTTTCTTCTTTTTCAGTTCCCCCTTCCTTCCTTCTCATTTCCCCCTTCATTCTTCATTTCCTCCCTTCCTTCCTCTCCATTTCCTCCCCTCCTTCCTCTCCATTTCCTCCCTTCCTTCCTCTCCATTTCCTCCCTTCCTTCCTCTTCATTTCCTTCCTTCCCTTCCTCTTCATTTCCTCTTTCCTTCATTTTAATTTCCCTCTTCCATTCTCTTCATTTCCTCCTTCCTTCGTCATCTTTTCCCTCCCTCCATTCTTCATTTCCTTCCCTTCCTCGCCATTTTCCTCCCTTTCTCTTCATTTCCTCCCCTTCATCATTTCCCTCCCTTCCATCCCTTATTTTCAGTATTCATTCCTCTAATTCCCTCCCTCACTTCCTTCTTTCCTTCACTCCTTTCCATCCTTCCTCCCTTCCTTTCTCCCTCCCTCCTTCCATTCTCTTTCTCTCCGTATTATTATCCTTTTCATTCCTTTTTTTTTTTTCTCCCTCCTATCCTTCCTCTCTCCCTTCCTCCCCTTCTTCCTTCACACCCTTGCAGCCTCCTTCCTTTCTTCCTCCATTACACATCCCCCTCTTTATTTTCCTCTTTAATTTACCGAGCCAAGACCCTTCTTAATCGAGGAGTTTGAAATTAATCCCTTTTGTACGACGATGAGATACTTTTTGCTACTTTTATTTTTATTATTATTATTATTATTATCATTACCATTATTATTATTATTATTATTATTATTATTATTATTATTGTTATCATTACCATTATTATTATTATTATTATTATTATTATTATTATCATTATTATTATTATCATTATTAATATTATTATTATTATTATTATTGTTATTATTATTATTATTATTATTATTATTAAAGGTTATTATTATTATTACAGAGATGATGGTCATAATGAGTTTTCGTCCTTCTCTTCTTCTTATTATTATTATTGTTGTTATTACTATTATTATTATTATTATTATTATTATTATTATTATAGCGTTTCTTGCTTTCCCCTCACGGAATGAAACCACAGTCTTGGTCAAAATGATAAGGTAAGAGGAAGGGGAAGTGAGTTAGCATATTGTGTGTGTGTAAAGGTGTGTGCAGAGTAGGGGAGGTAGTTTGTGCAGTGTATTGGAAGAGGTGAAAATTCTGTGTGTGTGTGTGTGTGTGTGTGTGTGTGTGTGTGTGTGTGTGTGTGTGTGTGTGTGTGTGTGTGTGTGTGTGTGTGTGTGTGTGTGTGTGTGTGTGTGTGTTTGTGTGTAAATTATTTGGCGCTAAATGACCATACCAACATAATACGTAGCACCAATCACCCGGAGATATGTATAAATCTATCTGTCTGTCTCTCTCCTGCCAAACGCCATAATCCTGTAAGGGGTGGCCTTTTGACTTTGAATTAGTCGATTTACAGGAAGGGACACCAACCCTCTACCAACCCACTTGTTGACACTTAGGGGACATTTATGTGTTGGTTATATGGTTACCACCCGGCGTTGTAAATGGTTTCCTGGCTTATAGGAAACCGTTAGGCCTGTCACTCAATGTAAAGCCTCCGGAAAAGGAGAGAGGAGTAATAAAAAGTGACAGGAAAGAGGGGAGAAACAGGAAGAGAGGAAGGCAGACACAGAAAAATAATGATAGAGGTGAAGGAAGAAGTAGGCAGCACTACATCAAGTGAGTGGATGATGGTCCGCGAAAATAAACCTAAATCCAGACATACGCAACCCCAATGCCCCGTCTGGCCTTAAGGAGGTGTGACTGGACTCTCTAATTCCGACACAAATAAAGGGAAAGTTGGGTGTTGTGGCTCACTGAACTTGTCCCAAACCTCCTCCCACCACACCACACCACACTACACCACATCACACCACATCACACCACACCACACCACACCACACCACACCACACCACACCACACCACACCACACCACACTACACCACATCACACTACACCACATCACACCACATCACACCACACCACACCACACCACACCACACCACCCTCTTATTCTCTACACTCGCTGCCTGTTTGTCTGTTGTTTTGATTTCTTCCGTCTCGTTTCGTCTCGCCACACTTCGTCTCGTCTGGTCGCTCCTTTTTTTTCTTTTGCCTTTTATTGATTTGTTTTCTCTTGATTTGCCTTGTCTCGTCTCGTCTCACCTTTTTTTGTCTTGCTTTGTGTTCTGTTGTGTTGTTTGCTTTGTCCTGCCTTGTCTTGTTGTGTCTTGTCTTGCGGAAAGAGTACTTCCCTAGTATCCCTGCTTGTCTTAGGAGGCGACTAAAGGGGGCCTCTTTGTCTCCAGTCTTTCTCTCCTCACTGTCCTCCATTGCTCTTCTGTCCTACCCTCTTTTCTTGATGTTTCTGTGTTTCCTCCTGCCTTTATTTCCTTCTACTTCTACGGTGCCACATTGCCACATTATGTCTTGGTGCTAGTTTTCATCCTTTTTGTTTTGTCTTGGTTGTCTTGCCTTGTCTTATCTTGCCTTGCCCTGTTTTGTGGCGACTTTTTTTGTCCTGCTTTGTCTTGTTTTGTCTTGCCTTCTTTTGTCGTCCTTTTTTGGTCTTGCCTTGCTATCTCTTGCCCTGATTTGTCTAGCTTTCCCTTGGCCTTCCTTGCTATGCCCTGCCTTGTCTTGCCTTGCCTCGTTTCATTAGCTAGGAACCCCACTGAACTTCTATTTTTCCAAGACCACATATTTTCCAGTGTATTCTTGCTAACTTTGGACGATTTTCTTCAGCGCAGGAGAGGCTTTTGGAAATGGAGGGGTTAGCTACAGCCTTTAGCAGTCTTTTCCCTGCGACACATTTCCTTTAGGCTGAATAAAATCGTCTGAGGTACAAAATTACGTCAACGGACTAAGGAAGCTAAAATATCGAGGGAATATGCTAGCCCCGATTACTGAAGGGCATCTATGGAATGGTTATGATTGTTTGAAGTGCTTAGCCTGCATGCCACGTTGCAGAGTGAAGTTAGCAGTTGCACAGGGAGGCCAGGTTTGTGTCACCTTTATCACACTATCCACGAATTATTATGACATTTACGGCTATCTTTGCTTTTTAATGAGTAACTCATAACCCAAATATTTTTCTTTTTTCTCTCCCTTTCTCTTTTTCTCTGTTTCCATTAGATATTATGCAGTCCAGAGGAGGGAGAGAGAGAGAGAGAGAGAAGGTAGTAGCAAAAATAAAACGCCCTCGTGTTGAAGATGTTAAGTAAAGGGTCCTCAGAATTTAACGAGACCTGGGCAGAGTAATCCAGAGTAACCCTATGGGCTGGACTCTCACTTTACTAATCCGGAATCCCAGACGTGAAAAAGGGATTTTTGACTTCGACTGTACATTTTCTCTTGTCCTCTTCCCCCCCCCCCTCCTGTCTAGCCTCCCACACACCACATCACTCCGGCTTGTTAGTGCTCTCTCTCTCTCTCTCTCTCTCTCTCTCTCTCTCTCAACAGGAATCGCAGGAAAGGAAATAGGTGCAGAGGAAAATAAAGGGGGTCGGGGAAAGTGGGAGAAGAAAATGAGAATAAAAATGAGAAAAGTAAGAAAGAAATGGAAACTGATGGAAGGAAAGGGAAGAAGGAATGAAGCACGTGTACAGCTGGATAGATACATACATACATTCAGGAGAGAGAGAGAGAGAGAGAGAGAGAGAGAGATGGGGGGGAGGGGAGCAGATGGTTCGGTCGGAAAATGGAGAGGGAAGCAAAAACCAGCATCTAGAAAAGTGTGTGTGTGTGTGTGTGTGTGTGTGTGTGTGTGTGTGTGTGTGTGTGTGTTATTTTTATATAAGTAAATGTTTGAGCTTTTGTCTAAACGCAGGTTGGGTGTTTGTGTGAGTGTTTTTCTGTGTGTATCTTTCTGCATTTGTGTGAATTTTTCTGTCCTTCAAGAGGCAGGTGACAACAAGAAATCTGTAAAAAGTGTTCCTTCCATACATACAAGGAAACATATGAAGAATGAAGATAATTGTTGGAATATACTGGGTTGCCTAGACTTTCTGCATTCGTTGGTGGGAAAGACGGACTGAGGAAGATTGTTTTCAAGTTGACCAGTTATGTACAGTGAGGGAGAGAAGTACACTTGGTATTACATTACATCAACTGCACACTTACGACTTCATCACATATTAAAGAGAATCATCTATGGGTAAAGAAAAATAAAGACTCCCTCACCTACAGAATCTTAGCTAGTAGTGAAAAGTGAGAAGCATTTAAGATGATAATATTAGGCGGTATTTTGTGCCCAGACTATTCACGAGAGATTCAGATTATCGGTTAACTCTTGTATTAGGAGAACGGACAGAAACTGGAAGACAATAGGAGCAGACGGGTGCAGCGTGACCGCCTTAACGAGGTGGCATTTTGGCTGTGGGTTCAGTACACGTAGATCAGTATTCAGTGTAATAGATCAAAATGAAAATGAAGCAGCACTGAGGCAAGGAGTGGGTGAGGAATACTGAAGAGTGATTGCTTTGATCTACCCTGTTTTGAAGTGTTGTATTTGATTATTTCTTCCCACCCCTCCACACACACACACACACACACACACACACACACACACACACACACACACGCACACATGCGAACCTTACCACAAACTATGCAGATAGGTCCGTGCGCATGTCAGCAAATGTGCAAGGTTGAAGAAGACTCACTGCACAGAATCGGCACAACACATTTGATTTCTTTGAAGGAGATTTCGCCCGTTAAGTATGATCGCTTCATAAAGGATCACTAGAAAAACAAACACAGAGAAGACTGAGAGACTTCGTAGCCGAGGTGTGCGTTGCTGAAGACAAAAGGATAATCGCTGAAAGACCGTGATGAAGAGAAACATTTAGAGATTTAGGCTGGAAAGCAAGAGAGAAGCTTGAGACAGAGTTGGGTGTCTGTCTAGAGAGGGAACCAAACCCAGGCACACAGCTTACTCGAGTCAGGCCCAACAAGCTTGACTAGATACATCCCGATTCGAAGCTCAAATATATCCACTACGCTGGACTCAGATCGCGAATTTGGCCAAGTGTTCCAGTATTTTCACGGCAGCCAGTCATCCCCCCGGAAACTATGTATTGAATTTGGCGACTCAGCAAGAATGAGTCAAACGAGGCTTTTTAACAATCTGCAGGGAACTGAAAAATCTATGACTACAGACCGATTTTCATTGTCATAAATTCTGAATACACTAAATTTCCTAAGCTCATCTGATTTTGGCATAATGACACTTGGCTAGGTTAGTTTCTGCTAGTTTTTTGTTATACAGTATAAGGCTAGTAAAAATTATTATTATTATTATTATTATTATTATTATTATTATTTATTATTATTATTATTATCATTATTATTATAGTTATTATTATTATTATTATTACTATTATTATCAATGATATTATTATTATTATTATTATTACAGAGTGTTAATTTCGATAGTTTGAATGGTGAATTACCAGTTTTCTCTTTAAAGTTTGTTCACCTCCTTGGCTCTTTTCGCTTGTTGTGTTTACTGCCCATCCCATGTAGAGCAGAATATGATGATGATGATGATGATGATGACGGATAAGAGATTTTTGCTACTCCCGGCGAGATTGTGAAAACGGTGTAAAAGTCACGATTGGTTTTGCTGATCACGTTAATTAAACCTTTGTTAGCGAAAATGTAATGTTTTAAGAGTTCTGATATTCTCTCTCTCTCTCTCTCTCTCTCTCTCTCTCTCTCTCTCTCTCTCTCTCTCAGTACAGTTACGTATTTTTTTTTATATTATTTTGAGTCCAACCGAGTAAAATCTAACACGGTCTCAAAATCCATAAGTATAAGGGGTTAAAGGGAAATCCTAAAACTCAGACTAAATATATTCGAAATAAATCCTCTCTGTGACGTATAGAAACTGATTACAAGGCGATTTCATTAAAGACGTTTTTAAAATCCCACTACCATTTACTGAGAAGGGATGTGTGTAATAATCAAGGTAAATTTAAGTTCAAGATGTGTGTAATAATCAAGGTAAGTTTAAGTCCAAGATGTGTGTAATAATCAAGGTAAATTTAATTCAAGATGTGTGTAATAATCAAGGTAAATTTATGTTCAAGATGTGTAAAAATCAAGGTGAATTTATGTTCAAGATGTGTGTAAAAATCAAGGTAAATTTATGTTCAAGATGACTTTTTTACGTAAGACTTTCTCAAAAATAAGGCTTCAAGGTATTTATTACACCCTCCAAAAAAAAATCTTGCCTGTTTTTATAAATTTTGCTCTTTTTTTTTTTTTTTTTTTTTTTTTTTTTTTTTTGGTTGTAGACTTAACATACTGGTAACTGTTGAATTTAGACGCCATAAAATTTCTCGGTGAAGGTGAATAATGTGAAGTGTTAGAAATGAGTCTATTCAGTAGGATTATCTATGAGCACTTCCTGTCCCCATGTTCCAGTCTGTTGGGCGAATGACTCCACTTCGTTTTACTACCTCTATGTGGTTTTAGTCAGCATGGGAAAAGCCTTTATTTCTTTTATTTATTTAGTTTTTTGTGAATGGGTTTATGAAGGTTGCATGTAGTCCCTCTAATTTAAACAAGTCTGCTATGAGGTTTATATAATCGTCATGAGGTAGCGAAAATTTGAAGTAGCGTCACTGGACTAAAAGGGTTAAAGCTCCATCTACTTCGCCTCTGTCCGGTACGACTACCCATTGAAAACCTTGTAGCCTGTACGACCTCACACTTGTAATCCTTGCACGACCTATTAACGACTTCTGATACGACCTTCTCCTCGATATAGCCCGTCACCCTCTTTGACCCCTTCATTACGATGGCGGTTTATTTATATTTATTTATTTATTTATTTATTTCTATATCACCTGAGGAGTATATTCACTTCAGGAGAGACTTTTCAGACTGGACACGTTAGATACAGCCTTCATTAACGTGTACATTAATCTACTATAGTTCTTTTACCTTAACTTGGCCCAGATTATCGTCCCGTACAATAGTGTGGCTCTAGGTCCTGTCCCCGGCACTTCTTTGGGACTATCATGAAGTTATTGCGTTAATCTCTTGTTATGTCTGAGCTCTCAAGGTGGAAAGAGGGCAATTTTAGGCCAGGTTAATGCGGAAGGGGTATAGATTCTCTCCTTGACGATTTACATAGCCCGGTATACGTCATCGTAGTGAATGGTATAAGACGACCACCCGTTTCAAGTAAGACCTTCCAGTTGTTTTTACGACCTGGCCAGTCTATTATACGACCTTAAATCTAACCATTTTCACCCAAAAGTACGACACCCACATGCCCTACTAATTACGACCAGTCCTACCCTGTCAAATACGACCACCCCTATACCCTCTTAAATACGACCACCCCTACAGTATAGCCTCTTAAATACAGCCACCCCTATACCCTCTTAAGTATGACCACCCCTATACCCTCTTAAGTATGACCACCCCTATACCCTCTTAAGTATGACCACCCCTATACCCTCTTAAGTATGACCACCCCTATACCCTCTTAAGTATGACCACCCCTATACCCTCTTAAGTATGACCACCCCTATACCCTCTTAAGTATGACCACCCCTATACCCTCTTAAGTATGACCACCCCTATACCCTCTTAAGTATGACCACCCCTATACCCTCTTAAGTATGACCACCCCTATACCCTCTTAAATACGACCTCCCCTATACCCTCATAAATGCGACCACCCCTATACCCTGTTAAATACGACCACACCACCCTCTTCAATACGGTGACCTCCATTCTATTAAATACGACCATTCTTAAACACTCTTAAGTACGACCAGCCCTATCCTGCGAAATACGACCATCCCACCCTCAAATACGACTAATCCTACACCCCTTTGACCTCTTCAATACGGTGACATCTATTTCAGTTCAATTTTTGCATCACCCTGTACAGCCACCCATGCTCTTTTAAATACCACCATCCCTATCCTTTTAAACGGAACCCCTATCTTTTTAAATGGAACCCCTGTCCTTTTAAATGGAACCTCTGTCCTTTTAAATGGAACCTCTGTCCTTTTAAATGGAACCCCTATCCTTATAAATGGAGCCCCTATCCTTTTAAATGGAACCCCTATCTTTTTAAATGGAACCCCTATCCTTTTAAATGGAACCCCTATCCTTTTAAATGGAACCCCTATCCTTTTAAATGGAATCCCGATCCTTTTAAATGGAATCCCGATCCTTTTAAATAAGACCTCTCCTACCCTTTTAAATACGACCACTCCTACCCCTTTAAATACGACCATCCCTACCCTTTTAAATACTAGCATCCTTTTCCTTTTAAATACGACCACCCCTATCCTTTAAGTGAAACCACTATCCTTTTAAATATGACCACCCCTACCCTTTAAAATGGAACCCTTATGCTTTAAATGCGACTACCCCTACCCTTTTAAATACGACCACTCCTACCCTTTTAAATGCGACTAACCCTACCCTTTTAAATACGACCACCCCTACCCTTGTAAATAGGACCACCCCTATCCTTTTTAATTACGACTGCTCCTACCCTTTTAAATACGACTTCTATCCTCTTACATGCAACCGCTATCCTTTTAAGTACGACCACTCCTGGCATCTTAAGTATGACCACCCTTATCCTCTTAAACATGACTACCCCACCCCCTAAACACTAGTCGTACCGCCATAAATACGACCACCCCTTGACGTTAGAGTTTTGTCACTCGTAATACGACCTCCGCATCCCTCTTAAATACAGTATCTGTCCTCTTAAATACGACGACCCATCTTAAAACGACCCCCCCTCTTAGGTACGACCCCTGCTCATAATTACCTCTTGAAATAACCGTTCATCCTCCTATATACGGTCTTATCCCTCTGACACACCTTAATCCTTTGCAAGTACGACCACTACCCTCTTGAATACCATCACCTCTTGAAAATTAACCCACTCTCTTATGCACGACTAACGACCCCTACCCTCCTAAACACGACCACCCCTAGAACAACAAACCTTTCTTCATCCTAAATACGACCCACTACCCTCCTAAACACTACCACCCCTTGAAAAATAACATCTTCATCTTAATTACGACCACCTCCCTTTTTAAATACGACCACCTCTTGGAAACTTTACTGCCACCTCTGTCTCCCTAAATACGACCACCTATTGAAAATAAACCCTCTTCCGTGTTAAATACGACCACCTATTGAAAATAAACCCTCTTCCGTGTTAAATACGACCACCCCTTTTAAATACGACCCCTACCCTCCAAAACACGACCACCCCTTTTAAATACGACCCCTACCCTCCAAAACACGACCACCCTTTTAACAATAAACCTTTATACATCCTTAATAGGACCCACTACCCTCTCAGATACGACCACCCTTTGAGAATAAACCCCTCGCCGCCTTAAATACGACCACCCCTACCCTCTTTTTCTAATTATCTCCACTTTCCGCCTCTGTCTCTCTCTGTCTCTCTCTGTCTCTCTCTCTCTCTGTCCGCTAATGTGACCAATGAGGCACGACCCGGCCAGCGTCTCCCAGCCAATCACACACGAGCCCCGCACACGAATCCTCCAATCACAGCGCAGGGAGGGAGGGAGCAACGGTTTGGGAAACTTTTGAAATTATTTTGATTTTTCTTGAATTTTTGGATAATTTTGAGTAGTTATTATGTGTACAGGGATGATTTATGGATGTTGATGGTACTGAAAAATTGGGTTTTGGTTCTACAGGATGGAATGAAGTGGATGAGCGTGGGTGGATGGGTGGGCTAGGCGTGGGCGGGAAGGGAGGAGGGAGAGGGTGGGACCGTAGCCCCTCCTCCCACACCGCGCCTGGTCCACTTAGTGACTCGCGCCCCGACCTGCCTCCAGTCAACCTGTTGCAGAGGT
This sequence comes from Coenobita brevimanus, assembly GCF_032717465.1. Classification (NCBI taxonomy): domain Eukaryota; kingdom Metazoa; phylum Arthropoda; class Malacostraca; order Decapoda; family Coenobitidae; genus Coenobita; species Coenobita brevimanus. The sequence goes on from NC_136974.1 coordinate 29,635,419, forward strand.
TAGGCACGCTCCTCCCTACTGCCGTGTTCAACGTTGACCGCCTTTATTCAGTAAGTATAAGTAACGCTGACCTCATCTTCACTTGCTTCTGTTTATCTTTTCAGTTTGGATGTATAAAATATAAGAAATTTACCTTAACCCTGGAGCTGACAGGAACCTACACGTGGTGGCGCTGTGCACTCTGGGTGAAGCAGTTGCAGCATCCACCCGGGAGTCAAACCTCCTCACATTACCCTGCACCTGGCCGTGGGAAGAACCCTGGTCTGACTCTGGGGAGACGCTATGTGCCACAAGGGAGTGCCGGATCCCTGCAGAGTAAATATAGTGCACCGAACTAGTAAGACGGTCCCACAGAAGCAGTTGCTTAATAATAATTCCATCCATCAATCATCCAATCCTGCGTTTCCCCATGAGAAGTGTAGGAGCCCGGGACTAGGCAAGTTGGTCCTGACATTTAAGGTGAGACTGGCCAGCGTCACTCATCCCTGAGTGGCATTACGTGAGCAATAAACCCCAACCATCCCTTGGATATAAACATTCACAGGCTCAATCCAATTGGAGTGCTGTAATTACCCATTAAACCACCAGATTCCATAATTTGGTTATATGGTTATCACCCAGCGTAGTAAATGGTTTCCTGGTGTACAGGAAACCATTTGGCATGTCATTCAGTGTAGTCACCCACAAGCAGAAAGAAGGGGAAAGAATGAAGGAAAGAATGACAGAAGAGGGAGTGGAAAATCACCCGTAGGCAGAAGGACGAGAAAAGAATGAAGGGAAGAAAGACAGAAAAGAATGGAAGGAAAGAAGGATGGAGGAGAGGAATAATAATAATAATAATAATAATAATAATAATAAATAGTAGTAATAATAATAATAATAATAATAATAATAATAACTAACAAAAAATGATACTAATTTCCTGGATTTTTACCTGTAATTAGTAAATGGTAGAAGTAATGATCTGTTTTCCACATTTCTTTTATTTCTTCCCATTTCTTTACTTGGCTGGGTGGCAGTGTTGGCAGACCCGTTTGACGTATTCTCTATGTCCATCTACGTTGGCTTTGTATCACTGTTTCCATTTTGTTTCCCCAGTGTGGTATGTAGACGTTATACAAAATTGTGTGGAGTGAATCATTAGGTGCAATCTTGATTCACACATACTTCGTTTGTCCTGTAATCGCATTTTGGGGTTGGCAGATTAATCGAATGTGAGTAACCTGCTTAACCCCTTCACCACGAGGGGTTTCTCCTGAGCAAAAAGAAAAATTGTAGACCAAATATATAAAAGGGCGTCTTTGGAGGCTTCTGAAGAACTTAGTAGGGTTTCAGACCTCTTCACGACGAGGTCCTCCCTAAGTTGAAAATAAAAAGAAGCTAAGATAAAACATGATAAATACGAAAGTACTAGATGCGCGAGGATCAGGGCCCTTCATTTAACGCCCATCGGTTAATGACCTCGGTGTCGTGTATGATGTGGTGTGGTGTATGATGTGGTGTGGTGTATGATGTGGTGTGTGGTGTATGATGTGGTGTGGTGTATGATGTGGTGTGTGGTGTATGATGTGGTGTGCGGTGTATGATGTGGTGTGGTGTATGATGTGGTGTGGTGTATGATGTGGTGTGCGGTGTATGATGTGGTGTGCTGTGTATGATGTGGTGTGCGGTGTATGATGTGGTGTGTGGTGTATGATGTGGTGTGTGGTGTATGATGTGGTGTGTGGTGTATGATGTGGTGTGTGGTGTATGATGTGGTGTGCGGTGTATGATATGGTGTGTGGTGTATGATGTGGTGTGGTGTATGACATGGTGTGGTGTATGACGTGGTGTGACTGTCCCAACATTCCCTTGTAGTCCATCTGTAGTCCATCTGTTGTGACTGCACCGAGAATGAGAGATGCCCATTGTGTGCTGTGACTGAGAATAGGCTTGATTAGGGAGAAGGAGGTGCAGATGTATAAACCGTCTCACTTCAGATCGCAAACCTATATATTTGTTGTCTCCCTTTGTGATTTGTGTGTGTGTGTGTGTGTGTGTGTGTGTGTGTGTGTGTGTGTGTGTGTGTGTGTGTGTGTGTGTGTGTGTGTGTGTGTGTGTGTGTCTGTGTGTGTGTGTGTGTGTGTAAACTGGAAGCATACACGAAAATATGCCTGTACATATTTTAAAAGCAAGACCTGAACATATACTGTAGTATTACACAGCCACGAAAATATGAATTACTACCCGGTGATTGTATTTTTGGACTGTCATGATGTTACCGTAAACTTTAGTCAGACATGTAATATTACCCATAAATTACTCAGCCATCACCTGTAATAACCTGGACATATCATCGGTGAAATTCATTCCTGTGATGTTATGGGTCTTCGAGCTTACCTCATTTCCAGAATGTGCGTCGCTGCCGAAAATGGTAAAGATACGTCTGCAGCATTGAAGAAGCTCGTTACCGAAGAACTTTAGTGAGAGATGTAAAGTGCACACGTAGAGATGCTCTCGCATTAGAATAATAATAATAATAATAATAATAATAATAATAATAATAATAATCGTACAGAAAGGATTACCATATCAACGTTGTGACTCTTTGCTGCATTGTTGCATCTCTCCCTCTACTATCGCTATTTCAGTAATCAATGCTCTTCTCAACTGCCTTCTTGTAACCATACCTGATAATGGCGGGTGCGAAACAGGGGCCTATCCATCTATAGTCGCGGCGCACGACTCTGAGGTTGTCATTATCGTACCCTTGCAACCTGCCATTCAAAAGTGCGTCCGACTTCGTATCATATTATACACGAATCATATTACTATGCACGAATATATTATACACAAATATTATACATGAACATATTATACACGAATCACATGTGTCTCATATTATACACGAAATCAGACGCACTTTTGAATGGTAGGTTGCCAGGGCACTATGATAACACCCTCAGAGTCGCGCGCCGCGACAATAGTAAAGCATTGGCATCACTTTTCTGTCCAGTTTCTACACAAGTGTTAATCGATACTGCCATTCATAAATGCAGCAGGACTATGTGACAGTTTTCCTCCGTCTGTATTTCCCTCTGTCAGTAACCCCCAGTATATATTTCAAGCGCAATTTGCCCAGCCAGCTCAAAATTAGTTTATCAGAATTCGTGCTGATGTACAGTTGATTCGTGGGCAGAGCAACTTATGCGCAGGTTTCCTGCCATTTGGTTCTTTCTTTTCTTTCTTTTCCTCTCTCTTTTCTGATAAAAAAAAGAATATATGTTGATTTTTTCTCGCTACAGTCATATGGATTTATTCACGAAGTAATGTTGGGTGTATGGATTTTTTTCCCCAGACATCATCACTGCTATGTTGCACATGCCTCGTAAGCTAAATAAAATACTCTTTTGACGTCATGAACATATGAGACGTCAGAAGGGTATAAATCATACGAATATTGTGTTTACAAGAATGTTGCCCAGTAGGTGGCTTTCCCTGCCATCCCTTCAGTGTAGTGCTGCCTTCAGGTGACTTCACTCTAGGTGACTAACCAAATAGTTTCTTGTAACCCAGGAAACTAACTGTATCTACTAATTTAGACGGTAACCATATAACCGAGCGGACGTGTGATGGTCCAGTGCAGGGACATTCAGGGGGGTGGGGGGGATAAACCAATAAGACCAAAACGGCCAAAGTAGCCATTTTGATATGTTGGTTATAGATTTGATGTATTATATGATTAATGCGTCACAGCTTACAATTTGGGCTATAGAAGAGTAAGGTAAGATATTTGTCCTCAGATAATTATCATGCTATATAACTGTACAAAATCTCTTGAGATTTTCCTCAAACTGTAAAAATCTCCATAATATTCCAAGATTTTTTTGCCATTACGCGTTAAAATATACCGTGGAAATGGAGGCGAATAACTCAGGAATCTGAAGGGGGGAGGGGGGAGGGGAGAACAAAGATTTTCTGGCAAAAGTGGGAAATGACCGGGAAAAGTTTGGGAACCTCAGATCTAGTGGGTTAAGGCGCATCACCCAGTGGGTTTGGATCCGAGAGTTGGTTAAGATTTAGTATTCATGTAATGCCACGTTGGGGAAGTTGACTGGTCAGTGTCACTCTTGCCTTTGTTTGGTTGGAGTAGCCTAGCCCCGGGCCTCTATGCTTCTAATGTAGAAAAAATGATTTAATGAGAGCCACACAGACGGTTGGATACTGAACCAATCATATTCAACACAGGTTTTTAAAATATGTATTAGACTAACGGAGATGTAGATTATACAGTAGTTCAGTCCTGAGCCATAATGTCTGCTCACGGTAGTCTTGTGCCGTAGTTTGTGCGCTCTCTCTCTCTCTCTCTCTCTCTCTCAGTAACTTCCCCTTAGCGATTTATTCTGCATAGGACACCTCCATATCTTAGTGTATTTTACAGATGCACATAAGTCGATAATAAAATATAATCATGCAAGAAAATGTTAAGGCATAATATTGTAAATAAATCACTCGGGAAGAAGTGCCACAAACACCCAAGGTCACCTTATATGCAGCCCTAAAACTGAAAAATTCTAGGTATAGAAAAATGTATAGTTTTTATTTTATTTATTTTTTGTCATTTTTACGATTCTATCTGAAATATTTGATGATTGAACATGTCTAATTTTCTCTTATCGATGCTGACTACAGTATATGATGTGGAATGCAGACTGATCTAATTTAACTACAGGTGTTTCTAGTCACCATTCAGTATTAGGGGCTTACACCTTGGCCCACTCAGTTGTCAGTCCTTTAAATCAAATGACATGATACATTAATTTCTTTTTGCTACTTACAGACGATTTTATTTAATTTAGAAAGGACCTCTATCAGTAAAGAAGTAAAATCGGTAGCCTATATCCTCCTCCCCGACACTTCGAAACAGCATCCCGTGTATTTTATGAACTCGAATAGAGGTAACGTAACAGGAAGAAAATAAAGAAAACTGGTCATCTGCGTGAAAGCGTTAGTAATACGGTGCAATGGCTCATAGGTGTACAGTAGTCACAGTACATTTGCATCGAGGTGTTGGGAGGAGAGGCACACACACCACAAAGCCAGTCAGGAGACAGGACGTGTGTGCTGGGCAATCCCCAGGCCCTGTCCTCCCCTGTTTTTTAATCAGCCCATACCCCACTGACCGGGCTAATGTATGGCCCGGCCTGCACTATATGTGCAGGGAATCTTTCAACGAACGAACGAACGGGAGGAGAGGCGTGAACGCTGGGTCTTGGTAGGGTGGGAGAGGTAATCTTTATAAACACCGTCCTGTTTCCTTGAGGCTGGAGGATTACTGTTGGGGAGATTAGGTCTTTGGAAGAATTGTCGACTTGCACTTTCGTAGTTTAATTAAGATGTTACTAAATCTCGGAATACAAAATGAAATAGTATGTAACCAGCAGATTTTTGTTATTTCGGAGGCCATTTGGCACAGAGTAGTTTATGACACGGGTATCTCTTGAGTTCCGTGGGTCTAAGACAAGGATAGCAGCTGTATTCGGCATCACACTGGCATTTTTTTTTTTACTGTGCAACCATTCCAGCAACGAGATTTTGCAGGCAGCAACATGTGCGTCGTTACATTGGCAGTTTTGTCATTTTAGTTAGCAAATACTTGCCATATAGCGAATAATTATGGCAGTGTCACACCAGCTTGAAGTTTTTTTTTTTTTTTTTTTTCCATGTCCGACTCTGGGCAAAGGCTTCAGGACCTATTTACTCGGGGCCAGTGACCTATCCCAAGGCCCAGTAGTCCTCCTACACCTCCACATGTCACCACTTCGGCGCTAACACCCACCGTCCATACTGAATACATGCTAGGGCTGTCTCATACAGGACTGGTGTATTTGTATTAGCGGGGGTATTTTTACGACATGTCGGCGGGTCATCTGGTAGATCAGGAAAGTCTGTTTTTAGGAAAATCAAATCCTTAAACTGTTCCCTGCCCCAGCCGGGATTCGATCCTGGGTCCATTAAGACTGCAGGCCGCCTCTCTACCGATTCAGCCACCGCTGAATAATACTGATGAAGTAAAGACTGAACCTATACTACAGAATTAATTATCGTATTTATACCAGTACGTTAAAATTAGGCTCGGTAAATTGAGCTTAGCACCGAATAATATTGGACTTTACAGGTGATGTGTTCCAAACGTCATAACTCTTTCATACAACCATTGCTTTAAATTGGGGGAAACTGAAAAAGAAACTGCTTTATTGGTGGCGGTAGAACCTTAACATGTATTTTTTTTTTATTTACTTCGGAATTAATTGAGAAAAAGGACTACAATGCAGAATTAGTATTGTTCTGTTCCGTGTTTTGCTAGCTACTTGTTTCTCTTCACCCGATGCTGTTAGACTATAGAGGGTTGGAATGACGTCATCGGCTTTCAAATGTCCCGAATGCACGATCGTTTTGGCCGTCCCAGTACTTGGAATCTCTAACTAAATTCCAATTTTTATCGTGTCAGAGGTTACTAAGACAACGTAACGTCAGTTCGGAGCTGTTCAGATGTACAGAGATAGTCTGCAACAAGAAGAGAGAGAGTACTATGCAGCAAAAATTAATAAAATCGGTGAAGATCAGTTTGGAGTGTACTGTCTAGGATGGTTTACCCAGAGTCATGAATTCCCGGGTCTTCTCACCGAGCCCATACTCCGCCGAAGATCTTAAAACTTACAAAAACCTCGAACCCTACAGTTTGATCGTTTGTGGATGGGCTCGGAAGGTGTAGTCAGATGCAGTTAACAGGAAATACATAACGAAAGCAGTGATAGATTAGCCTTCAGTAACAATTGTTTACCTGACGGCCGTATGCTCAAACGACTCCTGCGTCCTTCTTCGGGGGAACTGTATGAGACGAAAATATTAGCCACCCGAGAAATAATGTTCTTTCACCCAAGCGGTTTCCAAAGTTACTGTTCATTTTTTTTTTTTTAATTGTGCGGTTCTCACACATTTCGAACTGACTAAGCACAAGGTCATTATAGTAAGCAATGCCGAAATCACCACAGAATCATCAAAACCTTGTGACAAAGATAATACCGTCGCTAAATGTGGAGGTCTCCCATGTGCTACCGTGCCGTCCAACAGATAACAGAAGAATGCTTTAGGAAGAAGAATGAGATTTTTACGTACCTGGCACTGAATGAGCTGAACAGAATTTGCTTTTATCCAGGTTATTTCCTTGCAGAGTTTACTTCAGCTAAGGAAGCCATAAATATCATCTTTCCCTACTCAGTTTTATTTATTGATTTTTTTCTTTTTTCCGATTTTGGACTCTTCGGCAAACTGTAGTTCTGTGCGTTCCTCTCAGCCCCACCTATTATGTCAGCGGTGGACGCGGTAGCAGTTCACTTTATATACACTGAGAAAATGAAAGAGAATTCCAAGGCCACTGGCTTAGAGAATTATGGCCACTAGCTTGTGTGCTGTTCTAACACCGCCCAAATCAACTTCATGACCATTTTTTTTTTTCAGCTATCCAGACGATTTTATTAGCCTTTGAATTGGAAGAGTTATACATAGGCGTCATTAACTATCTCGCTATGAGAGGTCGTAAGCCAGGCATCGTCATGTGGAAGCAGCAAGACTCGTACGTAAACCACGAAGTTGCACCAGTCGAAAAGGATAGCGGTCAGCAGCTGTGTGAGGTATTGCAGAGAGTGGCCGTCAGTGTGCATGGAGAGCTGTATCACCCAGAACAATGGTACCGGTATGCAGTTATCAGGAGGCAGTGTACAAGCAATGCTGTCAGAACTACAATTTCAGATGACCCTTTTCCTGTGACGTATTGGTTGTAGTTTATTTTTGCTGTTTCAACAAGATTATATTCAAGTCAGGAATGTCTTCACTTATTGGTGAAATTAATGAATGTTGTATATAGTCAGAACTGACTCCTTTTTAGAGAAAAATCTTTAGACTAAAGGAGTTAGCCTAGATTAGCTGAATTAAATCAGTTTATAGTGAATACAGAATACGGACCATGGTAACTTAGAGTAACGAGATCAGAGTGTGGTAGTTTATGAACCGTGTAAAAACTCCCCGTTTCCAAGAGAAACTGGACACAACAAATTACAATGGCTCAGATTAGGTGGAAAGACTCCATGATAAGAGAAAACTGTCTCACTGGTGGTTAGTACTTTTGCTGGGTAAGGACTGAATACAAAATGGTGCCATATATATATATATATATATATATATATATATATATATATATATATATATATATATATATATATTAAGAACGAGGGTTCGCGCCCCGCCAGGGTAATAAACTTTGGGAGCGTTCTTCATGCCACGTACTGCATTGGCGGACACAAGGGGTGCTGTGGTTGAACCAGTGTCGCATACTGTAAAGTATGTTTGCACCTAGTTGGCTTGCGCGGGCCGATTACACTTGGTTCACAGACTGCACACACATCCAAAGCCACTCCAACACAACAATTACACTTACAAGCACTTCTCACCCCACCGACAGTCTCTACCACACAGCTCAAGCCACTTGGTAGAGATACATTAGCTGTATCGTCCCCACTTCGGTCGGGATAGGCCGGTCCTGCAGTGGACACTCAAACGGCTGATGGAAATGAGTTATTTAAGAGGAGCCTGTGGAGTCACATGGAGAGACAGGCTGACAAATGAGGATATAAAGGAGCGTTGTGGTGTGGATGCGGATGTGATAGGAATCGTTAGGAGGAATACACTGAGGTGGTTTGGCCATGTGGAGAGGATAGAGGGTGAGAGACTGACGAAGAGAGTGTATGTGAGTGAGGTGGAGGGGGTAAGAGGGAGGGGAAGGCCGAGGATGAGATGGAGGATGGGGTGGAGAGGTATATGAGAGTGGGGGGTGTGAGTTGGGAGCAGGGCAGTGAAATAGCGGGGGACGGGCGACGTGGAGGCGATTTGTTTGTGGCCACCCCAAACGGGATTGAGGCATCTGGCAATATATATATATATATATATATATATATATATATATATATATATATATTGTTACATAGCCTATGATTTCATCATCCCTTGTATAATTCTAACATATGATACAGTTTTGTTCATGATTGCATCATCCTTTGTATGATCTTAATGTACAGTATGCTGCATGTTTGTTCACGATTCACCACGTGGCTTCCATAGTGACCAGGCTTGCGTGTTCTACCTCACTCCCCCCTTCTCCCCCTTATAGTAGAGTAAGTCGTTCTTTCTGTTGTTCAGAGCATGTCTGTCAACTCTTCCTCCCCTATGCCTTCATTTCCGCGTCCTTCTTACAAGTTGAATCAAACTCTGCCGGCCCCTATATAATGAGCTCAGTCTCTGCATTAGTTGCCACTTAGATCTACTTCTCATTCTGTTCACATCTCTGTCCTCCCCTGTACAGTATATTATTATTTTTGTGAGTGCTCAGGAAGTCTCCAGCCATCTAGCCACTGTATTATTTGAGTATAAGTGTTATTACCATTTTTCTTGTACTGTATAGCCTAAGGCGTTGATTCGTGAGCCTGGTAAAGTTTTTATGATTCATATTGGTTCCAAACTGTCAGCCAGTATTAATAATATTTTGTATCTGTAATAATATTATATCTTGCTTTAACCGAGCATTATCCGGTTCTCTCATTTTATCAGGGCTGACTTAGATAAATTTGTTCTTGCTAAATTCGTGTTAATAGAGGCTATTGCAGTTAACCATACTTGTAACCTGTTTTGCCATTACATTATCCTTATGAGTCCTGAATGTTTAGTTGTTAGTTTGAGCATTAAACTTTAACTTGTAATTTTACCTAAGTCATTTGTTTTGAACCTGGAACTTTGCGGGACAGTAGTGATTTTAGTATTCTCACTTGAAGTGTTCATTATCTCTCTCTGTTCCGTAACAATATATATATATATATATATATATAGATAGATAGATAGATAGATAGATAGATAGATATTCAATACAATGATGTATCGTACTTTTTAGTTATTCATGGCATACCTCCTGATGACCTGATTCAGCTAGGGAGAGACTTCATTCTGTTTTGGTTTTATATTCCCTTCATTAACTCTTTCACTACTACATATCCTTCCTAAAAAATTTAATCATCTGCTGTCAGACTAACCAAAAAAAAAAAAAAAAAAATGACAGGTTCAGCATCGGACTGAAGGGGTTAGGCACAATTTTAAATTTATCACGTGGTTTATTATCTCATGTTCCCACGAGTCCTTCCGCGTAATGAGGAAATCAGGTCAACTTTGAAAATTTGCATATAGATTATCCATCGCATCAGTCATGTTAGGCAGTTTATTAAACTTAGTGAAGACCTTTTGTACTGAAGACTACATGCAACCCGAAAAATTCAATAATCATCTGGCAGCAACGCAAATATATTGAAAAAGATGTCACCGTATTGAAGAGGATAAAACTGAAAGATGTGTGACAGTTTTCAATGCAGCATAGGTTTTAAGATTCATCTTCAATTAGAGTGACAGAAAATGTTAAGAAATATCTGTTTTTCTCGTGAGGCATGTGAGTTAGTATGTGGCTAGCAGGAGGAGTGGAACACCGAGAACAAGGAAAGAGATAGTGGGAGAGCATATCAGTGGGGTGAGTGGAAGATGGAAATTGGTAATGAGGAGGTGAGAAACGGTGGCAAAGTGTACGAGAGTGAGGTGGGTGGAAGGAAAGGCCGATAACAAGGCAATATGTACCAATTTATGTGACAGTTGCATTAACAAGATGTAACTTTTATGTAACTTTAACTACAATTATGTAACTACAAACGATATGTAACAATTCTGTAACGACAAAACAGTTGCATTAACAAGATGTAACTTTTATGTAACTTTAACTACAATTATAAGGCCAAGACACTTATAACAGTTGCATTAACAAAATGTAACTACAATTATAAGGCCAACACAATTATGCATTAACACAATATTTTGTAACAATTCATAAAATGTTACAATTATGTAGTACCACAATGTTAGTACAATATTATGTCATACAATTATAGCACAATTCTGTATTACCAGTATCATCATACAAGTTAGGTGAAATATTAGACATTACTAAAGTGATAGCTCTATGTAATGTATAACCTAGCAGTATTACCATTGCACAATTATATGCGTACGTCTGTTGTACATGCACGTCTTACAAAGTGTTATACAACAATCATTACATTTATTCAAATATGTATACAACTTGTTTAAAATGTAATATTACTGAATAATCACTATTTACTATATTATATGTATACAATATTCATACAATTATGTTACTTTTACAATATTATGTATTTCACTTAATTAGCTTATAAGTTCATTATAATGTGTATATAATATATATTAATATGTTAGGACTATTGACTGTCGATGGTACGCCATTTTCGCGCGGCCGAGCAGTATGTGGGACTACATATTATAATTGCAAATCATAATAGATAGACAGCCCTCTGCGAGCCTGGGAAAAGGAAATGAGTTGCAAGTTACACTGAGGAAAGCTGACGACAGCGGCCAGTAAGGAGATGATGCAGTTAGCTGTCAGCAGTCCTCTCGTGAACAAAGACCTAGTAACCATACACACACATATACACACATACTCACACACAGGCTTCTTAAACTTTCCATCCATGAGGAACACACGTGACACACCCCTGCTACACCAGAATTTAGGAAAGAGAGCTCAGAGGGAGGTTAGCCACCGAACAGGCAGGTCGAGAAGGAGACAGGCCTCAGAGGAGACAGGTCATGGGGAGAAGGGCTTGGCAATTTGAGAGAGAGAGACAGATAGCGAGACAGGGAGGTAGCTACCCGGGACTTATACTTCGTTCCGTGTGAGAGACTTGTTAATATTTCCAGGACAAATAAAAATAGACCCATACTATTCTTTACCTCTCCTGTCACTACATGACAAATGGGAAGCTACTCCAAGATATAAAAACCGCTCGTCCATAAATCTAAAATATATATATAACTCAACCACAAGGGAACCTACACAGTCTTTTATGACACAAAGTCATTTATGACAGACATACCTCTCTCCCTCCCCTGCTACCCCATACAGCACAACACTGCAACCATGCCACTTCTTCGCTTCAGAACACCGAGTAAGTGATTCCACCCAAAATAACTAAGGAGACAACACCTGAACCAAGAAGCTGGGCAACGGCACCATCTTTCACCTGCTCCTAATAGAGATGCCTGGTGGACTAGCCGGCTACAGACCCAGGCTTTGGTGCTCTGTCTGTGGCAAAGCGGTAACACTGGAGGACCACATATGTGTAGTGAACGACTATCCTAATTGTTGCCATGCAGTGTCTTGGGAAAAATGGCGGATATAATTGTGAGTTTACTGAGCAACTAAGAGAACAAGTTGGAATTATTGACCAAGTAACCTTCTGCACAGAGAGAAAACGGGAGCACAATCTGGTATCAATTATTCAGTCATTAAATCAACAGTTAGCTTCTACAAAGGCACGCCTGACTTGCAACAAAACTGCAGTTGAAAGTCTGTCTGTGAAACGGAATGTCCTGGTAGAGGCCCTCTCCATTATCGATACTCCGGTTACAACCCAGACAAGCCCTGAGGAGGTAAATAAGTGGTCTGTGTCATGCTCTGCTATATCCATGAACATTGATCAAGACTGGAAGAGGCACGCCGAAGAAAACGACAATGCGTACCATCTGGTGTTACTCGGGGCAAACTAGAAGATTAAGGAGCACAACGAGGAAGCAACTTATGACACAAAATTCTCATGAACAACCTGGAACACCACAGCAACATGCTACTGACACCCAACGCAACCCAAGTCTGCAGCCAACACAACGTCAGCTGAGCCCTACTAGGCGCCACTCTCCACCACAACAGACAGTGACTCAGCAGCATACAGAAGCAAGTCGGCATTTGGAACCAAGTTGGCAAACTTCACATTAGTAGAGTTCACATCAATAAAGGCAGTCCATAATCAGAAAAATTCCACAGAACACATCTCCCGTCGCCAGTCATCACTACCATGGAGGCACAGGAGGCAGTACAGACGTCAGCAGCAATACTACGATGATGCAGGGCATCATCACCTGAAACAACCGATGTGTGACTATGGTACATATATTTTTTGTTGAACAAGGAGGCAGAACTGGAAATCAGAATCATACAGTATCTGAGAGATGCAGCCTGTGTCGCCGAGTGGATCAAACCCAGGAGCAATGTCCAAGACAGCAGTTCTGCTGCTACTGCAGCGGAAGGTACCATACCTCTTAGCATCGTCGTGTGATAGGATCGCTGATAAGCGGCAGGAAGACTTGCACACAGCTGTCAAGCAGACCACACTATAGACTGGCGACCGTGAGGGCAACACACAAGCAATAAAACAGCACTGGACACCAAGTGGCCCAACAAATTCAAGTTACCGCGTGACCCCATCATTGGCAACGCAAACCCTTAGCATTTCCCCCAGCACCACAGTAAAAGGCAGGACACACACCAGGCCACATGCAGAACCAAGGAGATCAAAATTATTTCCTCCCAGTGTCAGAGGTTTTCATACAAATGTGGGAGAACTAACACAACGGTTTGTCAGCAGAAACTTGGCGGATAACGTTTTCTTGGAAGAAACATTCGTAGACGAAACAGTTCCTGATAACCACAAGAATCCCTGGTTATACAGTGTTGATTAGGAAGGACAGAAACCGACAGGATGGAGGAATTGCACTTTGCTTCAAAGAAGGGCTACAAGTGCAGAGTATTAATTTCCCAGTCCCTACCGGACTGGAACTGCTCTTGTTTAAGATACTTGATGCTGGGGGATAACGAACTCTTTATTGTGGCTGTTACCGTCCTCTGTCTCAAGGAACAGAGCTGCTGGACTTCCTTACCAACAGTTTGGACCAGCTGATGGGATAACAACCAGTGTGCCCAAGTAGTCGTGTTTGGGGACCTCAGCCAGCACAGAGTTCAGAATAATTTTGACCACTTTTTGACCTTGTATAGTCTCTTTTTTTATTTCCTCACACATAGGTCTGGCCCATCTCTAGATACGGTTGTACTGTAATTCGATTGTGTCGGACTTTCCTGACCATCTGATACACTGTTCATCGCTTGGGATCGTCGGCATATCTGATCATGATGCAGTTATGACCAGAACCAAGCTCAGCCTGCCAAGGGAAGAATCCATCAAACGCTCATTGTGGAAGTGTGAGGCAGCTAACTGAGAAGGCCTTAGGCACACCCTGTTGCAGTTTGACTGGAGACGAGTAATATAGGGTATGATTAATGATCAACTTGACACCTTCACATCAACGTTAGTGGACATACAGCACCATTTTGTACCGCAGATAATGGTGACATTAAGAACAACAGATTAAGATTGGTTTGGTCCTCGATATAAGGCAGTCTCTGACAAAAACCACCGTGCATGGGTCAGGTACAAGCACCATCCTACAGCACAGAATAAACTTTTCCACAATCAAGCCACTAAACAGATGGAACAAGTCCAGCAGTGGGCAATTCGCCACTGGGAGATGAACACAAGACGTAAACAACGAGACGCAGATGTTGGATGCAAAATGTGGTGGAATATAATTAAAGACAAACAGACACACAAGAGACAGTAATTCCAGTTCTGTCATCCCAAACAGAGAAATGGCTCTCATTACATTTCATGAAGTTATTTTACTTCCCAATATCTTGCTAACAAGATGAATATTCAAGAGCCCGATCATCACCCACCCCAGGTACAAGCTATAACAGACGGCAGACTAAGACAAATAACATCACAATCAGAAGTCTGCAGCTGGTAATAGGGCCTGGATAAGAAGTCGGTGGGACGTGATTGTATGAGTCCACGCTTGCTTCACCGTTGTGCCCGAAAACTTGCCCCATCCTTCACCACCAAGATTAATAGCATTCTGCACTCAAGAATATAGCCATAGAGCTGGAAAATTAGAAACGTTGTACCCATTCATAAGAAAGGGAGTCGGGGAGAGGTTAAGAATTATCGTCCACTGTCGCTGCTCTCGGTCATCAGTAAGATCCTGTAAAGGATACTAGCATCAGGAATAACGAAACACCCGACGAAGAACCATCTGTTGTGCATGCGTTAATATGGCCTCCGGAAGAACCACTCTGCTGCTTACCTTTACTTGCTGCTGACTTCTGAGTGGACTGCTGCACTTGACAGGCCAGCGTACCTGTGTGCTGGCTCTTGTCTTGACATGAGGGTGCTTTCGACATAGTGTGGCACCATGGTCTATTGGTGAAGGTCCGAGCAGCTGGATTGGCCGGGAACTTGCATGATTCTCTCACCAATTATTTGAACAACAGGAACCTTAAGGTTGTGTTGAATGGTTGTGAGTCCTCTCCCTATAACATACGGGCAGGAGTTCCACAAGGAAGTGTCTTTGTGAACGACCTGCTTCCTCTTATCCTCGAGACTCGTGTCTTTGCTGATGGTGGGACGCTGACGGTGAACTATGATCCTGCTCAGGAAGACACTGCCGTGGTACAGGTGAATGAGAGGCTGAAGGACATAACTGCCTGGGGGGAAAGGTGGCAGGTCAGATTTGCTCCACACAAAACACAACTGATGTTAATTATAAGATCTAAACACATAGTTCGGGTGAACTTATGGAGATTATAATGTCGCAAGGTGAAGCGGACATTTTAGGGGTCATCTATGAGAGAAAATTAACCCTCAAATCCCATACAGAAAACACTGCAAGATATGCCTCTAAGAACTTAACGGCTTTGAGGAGAATAACGTGGCTGCTGGACAGTAAAGGATGGGAGGTGCTCTATAAAGCCCAGATCAGGTCAGGCATGGAGTACTCCCGTTTGTCATGGGCTCAAGCAGCCAACAAGCACCTCAGTTTCCATGACAAAGTCGAGGCGCGGGCCAAGAGGATAATAGAGGACGGTGCTGCCAGTCCACGGAGGAGTCTGCAAGGCCTGCAACAACGTAGGGACGTGGCGGGAATGGCCACCCTCCTCAAGATCCAGCAGCATCACTCCCCTCACAATCAGGCCCTGAAACTACCACGGAGACAAGCAGAACGCGCCATGAGAAGTATGGAGCAGGGCCTGGCAACTCTGGAGAAGGTGTGGTGTCATACCTCACACTATCAGAGACAATTTTCTCCCCCTTAATATTGTAAATTGTGGATAATGACATAAGTACTGTAAGTAACATTACAATGTGTACGGTGCAAAGCTTCAAGTGTAGTGTTAATAGATGGCTGAAGGGCAGAAATTTTACTAACATGCAATAAGAGGTTTGGCTTTCAAATAGGAATGACTTAAATGTACACTTCCTTAGCCTCTAAAATATTAGTCAGACCAGTAATAGGACAGTGATTACTGTACCTAAATGTAATATAAACAAAACAAAGGAGACAGACAGACAGACAAACAGACAGAGTATCCAAACGGGGTGGTTGGATGGAGGAGGGGAAGGTGGAGAGCAAGATGAAAAGATAGTGGACGAACCATGAGTAGGTGGATGCAGAAAGACTGATAACAATATTGGGAGACTGTGGAGGAGTACAACAATTATGAGTGGGTGACTGGAAAGAGGAGAGGAAGACAGATGACGGAATGGGGAAATATAAGCAGGGGGGGGGAGTATATGAGGGAGGGTGGTGTGTCGTGGGAAAGGGGACTGCTACACCTGGATAAGTGCTTGGGCAGTTCTTTTGTCGCAGCCAGTCCCCACCGTGCGGCGTCGGTCACTAGATAGATAAATAGTTAGATAGTTGCATAGATAGATAGATAGATAGATAGATATGTGTTCATTTGAAATTCAGTACGTGTAGCGATCTGGCCTTCACGTTTTTGCACTAACGCCTTCAGGCTTAGCGCGAACGGTTTACCAGAGTTGAAAATCGTGTATTGGTTGTGACAGTAAGGTACAAAAGGCGTTGGTAACTTCAAGAGACTACGGGCAGTTTCTTTTAACCCCTTTAATGTGAGGGAACTCGTCTGACAGTGGCATGAACTTAATCTATAAATCGCACTGAAGGGATAATGGAGATTGTTTTGGCGCTCTCGGGTGTCTAGCTATCGGTGTGCTGTACAGACTGCAACTTAATTATATATATATATATATATATATATATATATATATATATATATATATATATATATATATATATATATATATATATATTAGCAACATATGGGATGCTGGCGAGCTTTGGAAAATGTAGACCGTACTCTTTTAATTCTAACTTGGCCTAAAATTCCTGTCTCTATCCTGAATACCGTGTTGTAACGGTAGATTAACATTAGCATCTGTTGCTCGTCACAAGGAAATGCCATGAAAGGAATGTAGAGCTGTAGTAATGTCTTTCTGCCACTGAGCTACGTGACATAAACTATAAAAATATGGAAATCTGGGCCAAGTTAATGTGGAAGAACTCTTGTACATCTGTCTCTGGGAAATCACTCTGATTCTGACACATGGTCAGTGAACTCCCAGTACGTGTTCTCATCTGTTTATCGTGGGAGACATGAGACGGCTTACTAAGAAAGTGGTGGGCAGTGAGGATGTTCATTGTTAATATTTTACTGAATGGAAAAAATAGCGTAACTCTTTCCCTAACAGTGGTCTCACTCTGGATTTGTCAAGTGGGGTTGGTGGAGGATTAGTGACCCTCCCTGTAAAACAATTAACTCTAAGTCCTTGGCCACTCCGTTTGGGATACATGGCGTCTGGCAATGATGTGATTAATTTACTATTACCTCCGCCAAGGAGGCTATGTTTTACCCGGCGTTCATCTGTTTACTTGTCTGTTAGCAGGATTACTAAAAAATTGATGAACTGATTTTGATGAAATTTTGTGGAAGGGTGGGCCATGGGCCAAGGAAAAAATGGTTAAATTTGGGGGCAGATCCGGATCCGGATCGGGAGTACCCCGCACAAAAAGTCCAAAAGTTCTCAATGAATTTCAGTGAAATTTTGTGGAAAGGTGGGCCATGGACCAAGAAAGAAATGACTAAATTTGGGGGCGGATCTGGATCCAGATCCTATATCCACGGATCCGGATCCGGTTAATGACAATGACATTGGCAGAGGTGTGCGCTCATCGAGTGCTTTCTTGTTTCATGTCTTTTATTTTCGTCTTTGCTAGTATCAGAGGATTGTATTCATGCTACTGCTATACGATTTATTTTGTCGAAAACAAAACTTAAGGAGGTAAAGATCTGATGAGTGAAATAAAGAAAGGATTATCATGCTGAACTGGACGAGTTAAGAATATCAGTAAGTACCGGTATGTTAAGCCGCTAAGCCTTCACACCTCACAACAAATGGTCTCAGGCAAAATTGAATAATCTGGCAGCAAGATTTCACTAACAACACAGTGAACTTCAACTTTCCTACTTTTCATCGATTTCCCGAGGTACGGCCATATTTAAAAATTCAAATAGGACAAGCCCACAGATTTTGATGATAATTGGTAACGCAGGTAATGAAAGTGGATTATGTTTCACCTTTCCATAGCGTTTCCGACTGCTGTGAGTTCAGTCTTGTTGCATCTGTTGTCAGTGTTGCATATAAACGATAGTCAATGAACAGCTTGGGTACAGTTTAGTGCACCCCAGTTTTGATAATGTGGTCAGTAGTAGTTAATCCACCGGTTTATGGATTAGGATTAATGCACAGGTGTAATTGTACCGTATGTTACTTTAATTTAGGATGCCACACAAACATAAAGCACAGTAAGTTACATTAGGATGCCACAAACTTTGGACGCCACCCAAACTTAAAACACAGTAAGTTAATTTAGGATGCTACACACCCTTAAAGCACTGTATATGCCTGGTAGTTATTGTTATCTGGACACCATATAGAAGGAATGAAAGAAACAGTAGCCAGTCGTAAATAACTACTGTACAGAAAAAGAACAAAGAACAACAGGGATCATTGTGGAAGCCATCAGATAAAGCCAATTTGTACTTATTTATATTACCTTACTATAGGGGCCCAGAGTTTCTCATTAAGTTCTTCCCTACGATTACTTTCTTTTAATTGGTTTCTTCGTGGTGCTTCAAGCATATTTTAATCAGTTTACAATCTTCTTATAGTGAAAGTGTTAATGAAGACTATAACTGACTTGTTTTAGAATGGTCTACCCTATGCTAAGAGAGAGAGAGAGAGAGAGAGAGAGAGAGAGAGAGAGAGAGAGAGAGAGAGAGAGAGAAATGATTCTGCTAGCAGCAAGAAAATTATTACTACAGGATCATATTTAAGAGGTTAATGTAGAGAAATAAATTAGAACAGATCTAAATTTTTTACGTCCGAATAATAAGTCCAGCTAAGGTGGATGTTATGTGCCGTGCGCGAGGCCGTACTATAAAAACTAAACGCCAGTACTGACGAACGTGAGCGTCTGACGTTCCTGTTCGTTCGTTCAAAGATTTCCTGCAACTTTATTGCAGGCCGGGCCATACATTAGCCCGGTCAGTGGGGTATGGGCTGGTTAAAAAATAGTAAGTGGGGAGGACAGGACCTAGGGATTGCCTAGCACACACGTCCTGTCTCCTGGCGGGCTTTGTGGTGTGTGTGCGTTCCTGTTTTTTGTACCATAAATAAATATGCTGTTCACGCCAGGCGTTCGTCACCTGGTTATGGCGTAAAATAGTATTGGAATGTCACAGGAGGGTAAACGCCGAAAGAGACCCTCCTTTCGTATAACAAATTTAAATATTCATTAGTATGATAACCGGTTTTTCCATTTCTAAAAACTGAATAATTCAGGAATCAAATTTTCCCTAGCAGGCTAAAATATATGAGAACAACAAGGCTGTTCATAATATTTTACAAGACTAAACGCTTCCGTAACGAATACGAGTAAACAAAAACATCTATGGTGGCGACGTGGCGTGTAATACTGAGTTAGGATATTAATTTATGCTTTCTAGTTTATTTCAGACTACCTGTGTACTTTCTGAATAGATTTTTGAAACGGCAACTGTTTGAAAGTGTGTGTGTTAGCCAGCTTAGTGCTTTAGTTAGCACATTTGAGGGCAAGTCAGTAAGCTTCTGCCTCTAGTCCAACATCATTGTGACACTCCTTGCCTATGAAAAGTCATGAATAAGTGACGTGTGTGATGTGCATATACAATATTATATTACATGGCAGAAATTACACACATCAGAGTTTGGTCAGCGTTGGTAAATGGTTAGTTTGGTTTGTATTTTTCACCTGAATTAGTGTTCTCTCTTAGTTAAGTTTCAGAAATTGAAAATAAAAGACAAATTTTTCATCAGTACCGACAAGTATGTGCAATCACTTAAGTTCTTTCTTGAAAAATGTGATTCGTTTTTGCCACAAAATAAATTGATAAGCTGATGTAGTTAAGATAGTTGGGTAAGGTTACCAGATACCGGTATGAGTTAGGATGCTGGCTGAAATATTGCCTGTATCAATCAAGCACTCAGATTTGAGCATAGGTGTGTTGGCTCTAAAGCAAAACTTGTCAGTAAATGCAGATTTTTTTCATGCGTATTACAAAAAAACAAAAGCATCTTTCTATCTCAAGAGCTGTTCTTACTTAAAAATAGCTACAGGCCTGAGGAAATGGCCTGTCCCATGCATATATAATATAAAAACTAGTTTCAGTAATTGGGTAGAAATGACAGTTATTGTAATGGAAGAGTAGATAGGTGTAGAAAAGTCATGGAATATTGGTTAGGGTGAAAGGGTTATACAAAATTATGAAAGGTGCATTTAAGCAATGACAAACAGGAAGTAATGAGATATATATTTAGTGAAGGAGACAAACATCAAGCATATGACCAGAGTAGGAGAAAGCTAGGAAAACAGAACAGTAAATAGTCTGAAAATATATAAAACAGAACTGGATGAAAGTACTATAGAAGTGGAATGATTTCTGGGAAACAAAAAGGAAAGCTTGTCTAGCAGAGTGGGACAGAAATAATTAGCTACTATATATACTGTACCATGTAACTTAGGAAATCATTGCATACTGCTTGAAGGGAAAGGTAATGAATGTGAATCTCAGAGTAGTATAATTACTGAGCTAAACTGGAAACTTACTAGTAATACCTCAAACAGGGAAGGTGACAATATTGTAGGGAAAAAACTATAGCTACATATATAGAAATTGAAAGAACAACTGATACAGTACACATATAACCTAAATTTCCCAATATGGTCTGCTGGTCATGGCTGGATGACAGGTCTGGAAAGATGCACCTGAAAAAGAATGGAGTGTTATTGCATCCCTCGTGTTGGAGCTGCAATGAATGTCGCCATTCAACCAGCTTTATCAAGTAAATTAGTCTTCGTGCTAAAAATAATTCTTCGGTAACTCAGTATTTACATTTTGCAATATAAATTTAGGAACACATGATGTACTGCTGCATAAGTGAAAGTGCACATAACCTGGATAAACTGACTCGTGAGCTGGCCAGGAACAACATGGAAAATCTATGAAGAATGCAATAATACATTCACTTTGCTCATATGAAATCGAGTCTGGATAATCTCAATAATTATTTTCATGCAAATAACTGCAAAAGGAGGATAAATCATAATTCAGTCTAGGCTATACATTACACTATCTTGCTTGTAAATGCATCCTCTTTATGGTTCTACCATCATTTCATACCAATTCTAGCGCAAATATACTTATTTTGTACATAAAAATAACAGTTTAGACTGGATTAGCGAAGTGTCTGGTTTATTAAACAGAAGAAACCTTCAAAATTTGCGCGCTTTTAGTGCTCATGCAGCGCATTCTCGCCCATTCTAGCGACTGTTGTGGCATTCAAACGCCAGAACTGAGTTTCGCCAAGACTGACGGTCCAGTTTTTTTATAGTAAGGATGACTGACGCTCAGGAACGTCTGACGACTGAACGTCGCCGTTGGACCGCTTAAACGCTGGGTTTTTATAGTACTGAGGCGACTGAAGGCTTTCGATCCAATAGGCTAATGCTACTTGGGGGCGTAGGCAGGTCACTCACCCTTGAATGTTCCGGATTAAAGTTGCCTAGCCTGGTGTTCCTATACTTCGCTGGGATAAATTTTGCACTGGATGTTTCGTTTACTATTTATTTTTTATTCATTTTTTATTTATTAATTTATTTTCAACATACAAAGACCCCAAACTCATTCCAGCTCTGTTATTGGCCAGGTGTAGTCAGATTGGAGGATAGATTTCACTAGTAACCAAGGAGACTCATCCCTACCTCTTAAACTAAGGGTCACTGAATTTCACGCCGCTGCATCTTAGTATTAAAATCCTTAGACTGACCCAGTTCCCTCAGGTGATAATAATCGGGCTATAGAACCATTTTTACCCCTTTACTACGGTGCGTCTCCTCGGCTGAAATAAATCGTCTGACGCTAGTTAAAAAAAAGAAAAAAAGGTACTGAGGGCGTTAAAGAGATTGTTCCAAATCCTTCTACTACTAAAGGTGTTTCTTCATTAAATAAATAAATAAAAAAAACGTGGTGAAAGCACGAATGAAATGTAGAAGTCGTCATCGTATTGAAGGGGTTCACTTATTGGCACAGGCTTAATTTATTTTCACCTTTTGTGCCATGTCTTTATTTACTGGCTGGTTGGTAATGGCGTTTTATTGCTTTATTGCAGAGTTGGAGAGGAAGGCTTCTGATATAGCGGACCAAGCATGTCGTGGAGTGAAAAGGGCGTGAGAGGGAAGGAGTGAAGGAAAACCTGGAAAGTAGGAGTGAAGGAGAGCCAAGAAGTAGGAAGAAGTGAAGGAAAGCCAAGAAACAGGAAGCAGCAACGGGGACAGAGACGGACATAGTGACAAAGAGATAACGACTACCGGAGAAGAGGAATTAGAACCAAATAAACTACAGAATAAGGACTGAATACAGTTATACACATATAACACGAGAGATAACAGTGAGTGTAAAAAATAAAGGAAGAAAACTACAGGAAAACTACAGCGAAGATAGCAGTAAAGCGTGAAGATAAGAAGACAGTATTGGTAAGAAGAGTCAAGAGGAGAATCATGAGTGGGTCTGGCAAGGGTCTGCTTGGGCTGTGGCTGTACAAGGCCGGGGAGGATTGGCTGATGAAGGACCCTCTCAAGGTTAGTAATATAATGTCTTTGGCAGTAGTCTGATAACATGGGAACTGGAACATAAGGCCCCTGAGGGTGTGAGTCAGAGAGTACGGTGCGGTTTATAGCTCACTTACTGATAATTAAGGACAAGCAACCTTCACTGTCTGTAATGTCTGGGTTGAGCAGCTTAGCCCCTGGCCCAACGCTCATGACGAAACAATAAAGGATTAAACAGATAAACATAACAAAATATATATAATATATTAAGTACAGAACTTAACACTGATGTAATGATGATCAGTGCAGTAGCTGATTAGAGCACTGGGTATGATAAGCTGAAGGCTTGGCTTCTAGCATTATATATATATATATATATATATATATATATATATATATATATATATATATATATATATATATATATATATATATATATATATATATATATATATATAGTTTGGTATTGCCATGTACTGTACCAAGTATAGTGCGTGAGTGACAAAACCAGTCTCAAATAATATAATAATTATAATACTAGTAGTAGTAATAATAATAATAATAATAATAATAGGGCAGTAATGATAAAAGAATAAATAATAAATTTTAGCAGTAAAAAGGTTTAAGTGATAATGATGGTATTACCGATATGTAATCATGTGCACCATACAAATATTCTAGACAACATTTTCTTTGAGATGTGGTTCTTCCCTTAATAACTAATAATTAGATGCATCGTAATTCAGTTATTCCACTTGAGTGTTGCGTTAATTTGACCTTTTGTTATGACCCTTTTACATTTACCTATAATTCTTTGCTGTTCACCCTTATTTAGTGCACATCTTTTTGCAGATCTTTTTACTTACCCTTAAGGTAAGTACTTCATTTATTATTATCATTATTTACCTATACGTCTGTGTGTCGTTTATTCAGCATTTCTTTACCTTCTTACCTGCATTGTGCATTTCTTTAGGCCTATCAGAGCAATGACGTATTTTTACTTTATTTCTGCTACCCTTTTACTGTTATATTCAGGTTACGAGACACTTCGAGCTGAATGAGGTAGTTACAGCGTTCACTGACCACCAGCATGAGAGGCTTTCTTTAAGTTTAGTACGCGTGGAGGTGGCAAGAATATCGTATGAAGTTAGCGTAGTAATAGTTGTGATATTGGTAGTGGTAGTTTAGCCACACTCTGATGTATGGTATTGCATTTTTATCACCTACGTCATTTTTGAAGTTACAGAAGCTAATGTAGATGGGGAGGTTGTGTTGTTTGTGTGTTGTCTTAATAATTGTTGGCAGGGGAGTTTGCTTCTGCTGTGTTTATTTTGTGTAGTGCTTCAACAATACATGTAATACGACTCTAACCTATTTAGCAATGTGTGTTCAGCTTTGAGGGTGCTTCAGATTTGTAGAGGAATGTATTAGTTTCTGCATTTCTCTCTCTCTCTCTCTCTCTCTCTCTCTCAGGAGTCTGGTTCTCCATTTGCATACCGTAATATTTTTCCCTCCCTTCACTCTCCCGTTTACCATTCCTTTCCTTTTCGCTAAATGATCAGAGAAATTAGAGAGAGGTAGCTGTCTGTTTCTTTCTTCCGTTGTCTTGTTTGTTTTTTTTTTTTTTTTACTCTTTTATCGCCATTACTCCTGTTGCCTCTTACTTCTTCTGGGAGGAGGAAAGGGAGGAAAAGAAACGATGGAGTAAACAGTGAGGATGAGGGGGATATGCCTACTGGGGGAGGAAAGTTGAATATTTGATGTGGTAAGGGGAAGTGATGAAAGTTTAGTTGAGTTGGATGCATAGGGGATTGTGAGAGGTGTATTACTTGGTTGTGACTGTGAGTAGGTTGTCATAACTCAGACTCCAGTATCATAATCGCCAGAGTCATGCTTCTCGATAATAATTACGGTGCGTAGGATTCAGAAGTAAAAATCAGAAAGCATAAAGGAAAATATGATCTGCGAAAAAAACAAAAATAGTAATCAGAGAGCCTTCAAAATTTTCTCCTATGAATAAGTAACCGAAAACTAAATCTATTTATTTCGATATAACTGGATGTAACAAATAAGGTCACAAACAGATAGGAAAACAGCTCCCGTGTAGACCCGTTATGTTTATTTGTGGACTAATAGCGGTACATTTTTTAGTCCAGCACTTTTGAAAGGTTTGTTTACTATTGTGAGAAATTTGCTAGACTCATGAGATTTTATCACTACGTTTACAAAGTCATCGCTCATTGTCTCATTATAGATTGTAATGAAGTGTATCTATATTTATATTCGCAGCTGGATGTAAGAAAATTTATGCTTTCTATTCTCCATTCTCCACCTGTCATGGAAACCCCCCCCCACACACACACACCATTCTTACATCTTGGCTTCCTACGTCTTCTGCATTCTCCCCCACCCTTCCCCCGGCCGGTGTATTGACGTGGTGTATCGGTAAAGTTAACTGTGTGGCCCAGGTGAGGGGAAAGGTGGTGGAGGTGGCGTTATCACAGAAAAAGTGTGGTATTGGGTGGTGGGCGTGCGAGTTCATTCAACTTAAAGTATACGTGTAAAAAGTATATTAGATCTTGCTACTTCTGTCCGAGGATCTACTGCAAGTTGAATGAAATCGCCTGGAAGTAGCAAGTGTTCAATAAGATAGCTATAAATGCAGAAACTAGGACCATGTAGCCCATTTAGCGAGGCATGTACTGAGCTGAATCATACCTCCCGGATGACAGGGAGAATATACACTATGTAGGTATTATAAACGCCTTCCTTCGCTGTAACTAGCTCTCCCTAGTTCATGGCAACTTTGATAGCCACATGGGTCGCAAAGTGGCAGCCAAAATTAACCTCGGAGAACAAGTCTGAGGCAAACTTGGATGTCACCTATAGGATCCCCTAATGACTGCATGTCCTAAGCTCCGTTAAAAATATTTGTTAGGAATTGGAGTTGTGTTACATATATACAGTATATACTCAACGTCAGAACCGTAAAATATATCACCTGCTCTACTGAAGGTGATGAGGGATGGTGTGGGCTCCCTTATGTGCGTGTCTGATGGGAACGTGAAGTATTAGAGGATTTTGTCAATATACAGACATTGTTATTTGTCATTGAGGTCATCAGTCTACACTCCCACACCCACCCACATACACACCCACCCCCACCCACCCACCCACCCACCCACCCACCCACTCTCTCTCTCTCTCTCTCTCTCTCTCTCTCTCTCTCTCTCTCTCTCTCTCTCTCTCTCTCTCTCACCAGATGTCCATTGTGGAGTTCATGAATGCTTTTATCGACGTGGTGTTAGCCGTGTGGGAGGGAGAGTGTGGGTGGGTTGAACTGAAATTAGAAACACTAGACTTCCTGCTTTTATCCCCTCTCTCTCTCTCTCTCTCTCTCTCTCTCTCTCTCTCATCATTTTTATCGTCTTTGCTTGTTCCTTTTCATATTACCAATCAGTTCATGGCAGTTACTATAAGGCGAGCTATGTATTGTCTAGAGAAATTTCAATATCAGGTCGCAGTGCACTGGGGTCTGGCGTGGATGACTTGACGTGGTAAATTATGCTCTTTCTGTGGTTGGTACTTTGATGACTGATTTTGAACACAGTCAGTATGTGATTGACTTCCTTGCTGTAATGACGTCTGTTTATGTGGTTCTTGTTATCCCTACATGATTTTATACACTTCTGGAGAGGCTTTTTGAGCTTGAGGAGTTAGATGTAGCCTTCAGTAATCCCGGTATTACGACGCGAGATTTATAAGAGAGGTAGAACAGACTGAATGATATGGCCTTGGGTTGAAGAGGTTAATTAGAAGGCGTCACTCATTGTTAAGTTCACAACACCATCTGGGGAGTCACTCTTTAAAACTCAGGATTACACTCATCTGGCACTCGCATGGTCATTTAACTCTACGGTCTTAGTCTGCCTTGTTACACAGGGTCGGAGAGCTCATTCCTCCACTAACCCCAGTGCAGTTTGTGATCTATTCCAGCTTCCGGATCAAATTCATCTTAAAATCTAATCAATTCTTCCTTGACCCACAGCCCACCTGTCCACCAGATTTCTTAGATATCCTATGACATTTTTTATATATCTTTTACACAATCAGACACGCGTGAACAAACAGCGTCCGTCCAACTTTGTTGGCAAAGGTAATTAGAAGGTATGCTAGCAAGTTAGTTTATGTTCATGAAGGGCCATTTCAGTGGATGAGAACCTAGGATGATGGGATGCTTATGCCATTTGAGATATGGTAGATGAGATATCATTCATGTTTACTATTACCCGTGAAATTGTTTATATGGACTCGTTAGCAGAGGGTACCTACTCCTCATGTTTATGACATTGTGTTGTTATGCTACCCCCTACTATTTATTTCATATAAATTGAGGCACAGTATTAGAAGTTGAGAGGTTAAATGTAGACTGCATTAACCAGAGGTTAAATGTAGACTGTAGCACCAGTCGAGCAGGGCAGTACTCCCGAGGTGGATGGAAAGCTGATGACAGGGAGTGCTGGAGCTCCCGTTTCATCAGCCCTCAGGACTAGTTCCTGACCATCCCCCTTTGCTGAACTTTTTCAGTGTCTCAGTTACACAGAGAGTAGGCCAGCATGCTCTCAAGTACAAATTTCTCTAACTATCTTCACCAAACTACATGCACAGTACACACTACACTTCCTATTCAAAATTTACCTAAAATGGCGTCGTTATATCAAGCCTCGGAGTCCCCAGGGGGGGGGAACATAAATGCCCCCACCATCTGCCCCTCTCCCGATGACGACTCAAGGTGCCTGGAACCACTGTCTGACTCTCTTCTTCTTCATTTCTGCAACATTCGCGGCCATTCCTCTAACTTTCGCTCTGTTGAGCACCACCTCTCCTCCTCAAAACCTCACCTTCTTTTTCTAACGGAGACTCAGCTGTCTGAGGCAACTGACAGCAAACCCTTTTCTGTATCCTCCTACTTTCTCTATACTCATTTCAAAGCCAAAGGTGGCTGTTGTGTATATATACGCAACGACTTATCTTGCTCTCGTGTTCCTGAACTTGATTCTTCTGAATTCTCCACACTCTGGCTTCGGCTTTCCTGTCATTCTCTGACTAAATATATCTGTGCTGTTTACTTATCCTCTAATTCTACTGACTATCAAAAATTCTTCGACTATCTTACTTCTACGATGGAACACATTCTATCCATTTCTCCTGTCTCTGAAATCTCCATTCTTGGAGATTTCAATGTTCACCACCACCTTTGGCTCTCCTCTCCTTTCACGGATCCACCTGGTGAACAAGCCTACATCTTTTCTATCCTTAATGACCTAGAGCAGCTTGTACAGCACCCTACCCGTATCCCTGACCGCCTTGGAGAGAGCTCCAACATACTTGACCTCTTCCTCACAACTAATCCTTCTGCTTACTCTGTTAATCTTTTCTCTCCGTTGGGCTCCTCCGATCACAACCTTATTACCTTAACCTGTCCTATCACTCCGGTACGGCCTGTGGACCCTCCAGGGAAACGTCGTCTGTGGCATTTTGGAGCCGCAGACTGGGAGGCCCTCAGGCAGTACTTCTTTGATTTTCCCTGGAATGATTATTGCTTCCATGGCCGTGAGCCATCTGAGTGTGCCTTGCGCATTACGGAGGTTATTCTCTCGGGCATGGAAGCATACATTCCTTTCTCATATCCTTTGACTAACGCAAGAAAGCCTTGGTTTAATCACGCTTGTTCTAATGCTGTCCGCAACAAGGAGAGGGCCTACAAAAGGTACCGGAGCCAACCCACCCCTGAATCACATCATCTTTACGTTTCTGCCCGGAATCGTGCTAAGTCTGTTCTTCGCTCTACTAAAAATAATTTCATCCATACTAAATGCTCTCAACTCTCCAACTCGAATTCTTCCCGCTCCTTCTGGCATCTTGCCAAAAATCTTTCTAACAACTTTACCTCATCATCCTTCCCTCCTCTTTTCTACTCTGATGGTTCTGTAGCTATTTCTTCTACTGATAAAGCAGATCTCTTCACTGAACTTTCTCCTCCAATTCTACCTTAGACGATTCCGGTGCTGTTCCTCCATCACTTCCCCCCTCTGACTTCCTCATGGCTGACATTAAAATTTCTTCAGTTGATGTATTTTCTGCCATCACTGGCCTCAGTACTAACAAGGCATATGGGCCTGATGGGGTCCCTCCTGTTGTTCTCAAGAACTGTGCTTCTGTGCTTACACCCTGCCTAGGCAAACTCTTTCGTCTTTGTCAACTTGTACCTTTCCTTCTTGCTGGAAGTTTGCTCTCATTCAGCCAGTCCCAAAGAAGGGTGACCACTCCCATCCCTCCAACTATCGTCCAATTGCTTTAACGTCCTGTATTTCAAAAGTTTTCGAGTCAATTCTTAATAGAAAAATTTTAAGGCATCTTTCCTATCACAACCTTCTTTCCGATCGTCAGTATGGGTTCCGTCAGGGACGCTCCACTGGCGATCTTCTCACCTACCTTTCAGACTCCTGGTCATCCTCCTTTAGGGACTTTGGCGAAAGCTTTGCCATTGCACTTGACATCTCAAAGGCTTTCGATCGAGTCTGGCATAAATCTTTAATTTCCAAACTGCCCTCCTACGGTTTCTATCCTTCTATCTGTGCCTTCATCGCTAGCTTCCTTTCTGGTCGTTCTATAGCCGCTGTTGTAGACGGCCATCGTTCTTCTCCTAGATCTATCAACAGTGGTGTTCCTCAGGGCTCTGTCCTATCACCAACTCTCTTCCTTTTATTCATCAATGATCTTCTAAGCTGTACATCTAACCATATCCACTAATACGCTGATGACTCCACCCTTCACCTTTCCATTCGGTTCCCGCAACGCCCATCTCAACAGTTACTTCAACAAACAAGGGATGAGGCTATGGCACACCTAATGTCTGACTTGGCTCGTATCTCTGACTGGGGTGAAAATAATATGGTTGTCTTTAATGCATCTAAGACTCAGTTCTTACACCTATCAACCCGACAAAATCTTCCACAGGTATACCCACTAATGTTTAATAATATTCAGCTTAATCCTGCATCATCCTTGAACATGCTTGGGGTTTCATTTACTCGGGACTTATCTTGGAAAGATGATATTACATCTCTTGTAAAATCTGCTTCCAAGAGATTGGGTGTGCTAAGCCGACTCCGCTCTTTCTTTACCCCTGCGCAATTGTTGACTATATACAGGGGTTTTATCCGCCCCTGTGTGGAGTACAACTCTCATGTGTGGGGTGGCTCCCCACATACAGCTCTTCTCAATAGGGTGGAGTCAAAGGCTTTTCGTCTCATTAACTCTCCTCCTCTTACTGACTCCCTTCAACCTCTGTCTCTTCGCCGCACTGTTGCATCTTTATCTCTTTTCTATCGCTACTTTAATGGTCACTGCTCCTCTGAACTGTCTGCTTGCATTCCTCCACCTCTACGACGGGCGCGTAGCACCCGTCTGGCAGCAAACTCTCATCCTTTTTCTGTCCAACTCTATAATGCAAGAGTTAACCGTTACTCCCAGTCTTTCATTTATGCAACAGGTCAGCTCTGGAACTGTCTCCCTCTGTCTGTATTTCCTGCTGCCTATGATCTCCAGTCTTTCAAACGCAGTGTGTCCAGGCATCTCAAAATGATCGGATCTTGAATTTGGCTCTATATTGTATTTTGTTTTTCTCTTGGAGGGAACTGTTACTGCGGGCTCATGGCCTTTGGTTCCTTCTTCCTCGCATAAAAAAAAAAAAAAAAAAAAATTCACTAAAGAATGTCTCCGCTGAGCTGAGATCGTCATGGGGTAGAAATTAACATTTTAAAAAAGCCATCGTACTTGAAGGGTTAAATATACAATGGCTATTGTGTCGTTCATATTTTAAAATCCTTCGTACCACATCAATTTACCTGCCTCCTCGTCACAGTCTATATCATTTTATTTCATTTTCTTTCCTCTATATTTTCTCGTGATTAGGCTACTTTATTCATTCACTCCTCTTCCCTCTCCACATATCAGCTTTACTCCATTCATTTCTTCTTCTCCCGCTTTCCTTTCTCTGTCCTTGCCTTCCTTCCTTTCTTCCTTCCTCTCTTGTTTTCTTCTTCCCTTCCACATCCACTCCTCTTTCTTCTCGCTCTCCCGTCCTCCTCTCCCCTCCATAACTTCCTTCCCTTCTTCTCCATATTTTCTTTCTCTTCATCTCCTCCTTTTCTTCCGTACTCTCATTTTTTCCCTAACATCCACACCAATTTTCCTTCCTTCATCTCTTCGCCCTTCCTTATATTCCTCTCCTCGTCTTTTTTTTCCCCTTTCTTCTCTCCTCATCATTCCTTCCCTTCATCTTCCTTTCCTTCCCTTCCCCTTTTCTCCCTTCCCTCCTTTTCCCTTCTCGCTCTTTCTTCCAACCTTCCCTCTCTCTCCTCCATTCGCCCCCCCCCCACTCCTCTCCCCTTCCTCTCCTCTCTTCCTCCTTAACCTCTCCTTTCTTCCTTCTTTCCCATCCTCTCTTCTCTTTCCTTCCTTTCCTCTCCTCTTCCCATCCTGCCCTTCTTCCCCTCTTTTCCTTTCCTGTGTCACCTCTTTCTTCATCTCCCCTCCCTGAGTTCCCTCTTCTCTTATTCCCTTCCTTTCTTCTTTTCCCTCATTCGTCATTTCGGCTACTGTTTCCATTCTCCCTTCATTTTTCTTTCCTCACACCCTGACCTTTCCTCTCAGCATTGCCATTCTTTTCCTTCTTCATTGTCCTCCCTCTTCTCTCTTACCCTTCTTACTGCTCTGTACTCTTTTCCCTTTCCTTTTCAGCCTTCTCCTGCCTTTTTGTCTCGCTGCTTCTCTCTCTCTCTCTTTCTCTTTTTTCCTGTTCTCTCTGGTATCTTCCTCCTCTCTTTTCCGTATTTCCCACTCATTCGTTTCCCGTTCAACCTCTCTTTCTTCTCACACCTCTCTCATTCCTTTCCTCAGTTTCCCTGTTTGCTTCTTCCCATACCCCCTCACCCACATGTTCTCCTTACCTTTTCTTCGCTCCTTCCTCCTTCACCCACACGCCTGTTTTTCTCTCTTCCTCCTCCTCCTCCTCCTCCTCCTTCTCCCCGTCCCCCTCCCCCTCTCCCTCCCCCTCTCCCTCCCCCTCCCCCTCCCCTCCCTCCTCCTCCTCTTCCTCCTTCTCCTCCTCCTCCTCCTCCTCCTCCTTCTCCTTCAGCCCCGTCCATTGAGCACTTGTACAGAAGGATAATGCAGAGTAATGGATGCACTCCCCCCCCCTCTCTCTCTCTCTCTCTCTCTCTCTCTCTCTCTCCCCACTTTTCCACCTACTTTAACAAACTTAAGTCTACCCTTTATCTCCTCTTTCTGGTTCTCTCTTTTCGTCTTCCATTTCTCTCTTTTAATTGTTTGTTTTTATTTTGTCACATATTTCTCTCTTTCTCCTCGTTTCCTTCTTTTCTCTTTCTGTATTTTCCTTTTTTGTCCTTATTTGCAACACCCCCACCACCCCCGGTCTCTCTCTCTCTCTCTCTTACTCTCTTTCTTTTTTTGTGTCACTTTTTTCTCCATTTTTTCGTAACTCTTTTCCCCTCTTTCCTTTCTTTTACGTCACTTTTTCGCATCTCTTTTTTTCGTTGCTGTTTCCCCCGCTTTCTTTCTTTTGCGTCGCTCTTTTTCTTTTTCTTTTTTTTATCTTTGCGTCGCTCTTTCTCCCCTCTTTCCTTATTTTTGCGTCGTTCTTTCTTCTCTCTCTCTCTTTTTTTTTTTTTTGCGTCTTTCTTCCCTTTCCTTTTTTGCGTCGCTCTTTTTTCCCCATTTTCCTTTTTTTTTTTTGCGTCGCTCTTTTTTCCTTTTTTTTTTTTGCGTCGCTCTCTTTTTTTTGCGTCGCTCTCTCTTTTTTGGGTCGCTCTTTTCTCCCTGTTTTCCTGTGTCGCTTTTTTTCCCCTCTTTTTCTTGCGTCGCTCCCTTTCCCTCCTCTCTTTTTTTTTTGCGTCATTTTTTTTCCTTCTTTTTTTAAGTCACTCTTTTTTTCCCTCTTTTTATGCGTCGCTCTTTTTACCCCTCTCTTTTTTATCGCTCTTTTTCCGCTCTTTCCTCTTTTTTTTGCGTCGGCCATTTTTTTTCCTCTCCATTTTTTTGCGTCGCACTTTTTTCCCCTATGTATTTTTTGCGTCTCTCTTTTTCCCCTCTTGCCTCTTACCTCTTCCTAGTTTGTTACGGTGCACATCCATCAACTCTGCCCGTCCTTTCTCCTTCCCTCCCCTCCTCTCCCCTTCCCTCCATATCTCCCTTCCCCTCCCCTTCCCTTCTCCTTCATCCCCTTTCACCTTTTCCTCACTTTTCTCTCTCTTCTCTTTCCCCTCCCTTCCCCTAATCTTCATTTTCTCACTTCCTTTTCCCCTTCACCCTCATCTCCACCTTTCCTTTACCCTTTCTCTTCTCCCCACTTCTTCTCCATCTTCTTCCTTTTCCCCTTTTTCTTATGTTCATAATTATTTTCCTTTTCTGTTACATTGCACTTTCATCCCTCCCTCTCCTTCCTTCCCCTTTGCCCTCAGTCCTCATTCCCTTTCCTAACACTCTTTCTCTTTCCATGCTTATTCATATAACCATGTTTTCAATCCTTTATTTTTTTCACTACAATAGTCTCACATTTTTGGTCTCCTATACCCTGTCTCCTTACAGTGACTTCCTTTATGTAATCATATGACATCCTGACATGGTATTCAGCTTAGAAAAACCTTTTCAAACTACAAGGGTTTGATGCAACCTATATTAACTCTTACATTTCGAGAGGTCTGCTAAATGAAAGAAAATCATCTGGTGATAGGAAAGTTATATATATATATATATATATATATATATATATATATATATATATATATATATCCCATGGCTGAAGGATTAATTCGTCTTTTTACTCACCTGTTTGCTTTTGACCTTGTTTTTTTGCCTTACTTTTTACCTCCATCTTGTTTCACTTATACTTTTCTTTATCCACCCTTAATTCTTTCACCATCTTTATTTTCATGTGAGGAGACATTTATGTGGAAACAAACCCTACTGTCCTTCTTAGTTATCATTAATTTCTTTTTTTTTTTTTTTTAATAAGGCAACTCTCGGACGATTGGAAAGGCTCTGTTGCTGTGACGGTGTTACTGAAGATGTTATTGAAGGTGTTATTAAAGGCTATAACAAACCACTCTGGCTTGAAAAGTCTCTCCAAGATCAACAAAATAGTCTAATGATGTCAAGAATATTGCACAAAGATAGTGACGTTCTCGAAGCGAAGGGGTTTTTGTTGATAGAAAGACTTACGAGTACTGTGATTATTACGTAAAGATCAAAAGAAAATAGCAAATCAGAAAAGACAAGTAGCTGTGCCAAGGCACAGCAAACCCGTCCCCGGGAGTCATTTTAATGCTGACGTATAAACACAACAGGATATCTAGTCAAAGATGTTACATATCAAATTTGGAGTAAACTGAGTGAAGACTGACGATATTATGTCCATCTGAAATTTTTGGCCCGATCCACCTGACACTGACCCCCCCCCTACCACTAACTGGGGGGTGACCCCCCTGATGTAATGAGGCATGTTAAAGGATGCAGATTTGAAAGATGCACATTTAGCTTTGGTTTCATGTAGATATAGCGAATTAGAAAGGAGTTATGGCGAAAAAAAAACTTTTATTTTTTTATTTATTTATTTTTTTTTACGTTTTTTAGACCTACAGCCTGGGCCTTGGCCCAATTTGGCCCAAAATATAATCATGTGATCAAGTCATAACCCATCATCCCTGTAATTTTAGTCAGAATCGCACCAGTGGTTTTCGAGTGTTGTTGTTAACAGGCAGACAGACAGACAGACAGACAGACAGATAGACAGACAGACAAACAAACCGAGTGAAAACAATATCCATCCCGAGCCCCTACGGGGCGGGGAAGGGTAAAAGGGAGAGAAAAGAAGGGAAAGTGAGGGGGAAGAAGAAAGAGAGGAATTTACTGAGATAATGGGAATGGGAATGTAGAAGATAAAAAAGAAGGGAAGTGGAAAGGAAGAGAAAGAGAGAGAGAGAGAGAGAGACGTGAGAATAGAGCAGATAGAAAGAAAGTGGAGGAAAAATTGTGAAGGTAGAAGAAAAGAATGAAGTGAGAAAGCGAACGACAGTGGACAAAATTGGAGAGGACGGAAGTGAAGTAGCTGACAGGGGGAGGAGGGGGAGAGAGAGAGAGAGAGAGAATGTGTGTGTGTGTGTGTGTGTGTGTGTGTGTGTGTGTGTGTGTGTGTGAGGAACGGAGATGAGGGGACTGGAAGGAGAAAAGAAAGAGGAAATGAGAAAAAGAGGAGAGGGTAAGCAGGGAGGAGGGAGGAAAAACAGAATGAATGAATGAAAGGAACAGAGAAATAGGGAAACAGAAAGGAAGAGAAAGCAAGACAGAAGACAGGTTTGAATGTACATAAACGAAGACAGAGAGAGAGAGAGAGAGAGAGGAGGAGGAGGGAAGGCGAACTTGACTAAGGGCCGAGCAAGTTTGAGAGGGAGGGGGAGGGAGGGAAGAAAGGGGAGGGACACAGAGAGACAGAGAGAGAGGAGAGACTGAAAACTTACAACAGAATGAAGCCAGGCCAGTCAGATTGGAGGAGAGCGAGAGAGCGAGGAGGGAGGGAGGTCAGGTGGAGGAAAGAAAGAAAAAGAGAGGGTGGCTGAGAGAGGAGAGGAATGAGGAACCAGCGCAAGGAGGTAAAGGGAAAATGAGCCCCCTTATTTATCATTTATCACATATTAGTATTTATTCATGTATCGCAAATGAGATTAAGAGTTATTACAAAGAGTGAGGGATTACTTTGACATTTAGCACATATTCATTTATATTTGCTCATAAAACTAATGACTTATTAAAGATTGCTAACACCCCCAAAGAAACTCAGGATAGTGTTCATTCAGGTAAAGAGCGTTAACATACTGTCTTACAAATTACCGTAATAATTAATGACTAGAACATATGATCCTAAAACTTGTATATGTGAATTGTTTAACCTTTGACCCAAGAAATCCTTTAATGACCCTCCTACCTCTCAAAAAAAAAAAAAAAAAGTAAAGGAGATATTTCCTGAAAGAACAGTTGGAACAAACTTAAAAAGAACTTGTGAAGTATTAGAGGAATATCACTAACTTGAGAAGTGTTAGGAAGAAAGAAAGAAGCAGCAGCAACAGAAGAAAAAGATGAAGAAGAGGAAAGGAAGAAAAACTAAGCAAATACAGTAGGTCTCCTCACAATGGTGTGGAGACCTAATTAAGTGAGTGAGAAAGAGAGAGAGAGAGAGAGAGAGAGAGAGAGAGAGAGAGGGGGGGGCCACCATAACACTATTCACACTCATTACAGAACCTGGAAGCCAAAGCCACTTGAGTTGTAAAGATTAATGCCAATTATGACCGAAATAGATACAAGGTTGGCTCAAGACTGGACAAAATAATGATAATCCTGTCCAATTACCATCGTCTCTCTCTCTCTCTCTCTCTCTCCCTCCCCGCTTATATCACCTACCCCTTTCCATTCTGCACCCATCCTTCTTCCTCATCTAATCTTCCTTCTCATACAAGAGCCTTCCTTTAGTTTTCTTTCCCAACCCCTCCCTGTCCACTTTCCTTCCCTTATCCACCTTTCCTTATTCCTTCTCTCATCATCCTATCATCATAAATCTTCTCTTTTTCTAATCCCTGTGTTTCCTTCCAACGAACCCTCGATGTGGCAACACCAAGAACGGTAGCGGGACACTTAATCTAAAAGCTCTCCGATCAAGGCGCTTAATCCACTTACCACCACAGCCTCAGAGCTCACCCACACGCTCTTCCATGTAATTGCCCGCGTCTCTGGGTCTCTGGAATGACTGGGTGTATCAGAAAGTTGAGTTTTCGTTGTATTTTTTCCTGCAGCGTTTGGTTGTATCTGGCAATCCCTCGTGAAAAGTTCTTACATAAATGGTCATTAATTCATCGACTTCCACGGACCCATAGCTCACCCACAAGCTTTCCCGTGTGATTTGTAGGTGTCTGTGGGTCTCCCGACGAACTTGATGTATTAGAAAGTCGAATTTTGGTTGTTTTTTGGCTGTAGGTTTTGGTCGTTTCTGGTGGCGGTGTCTGGCAATCTTGAATGAAGCTCTCCAATGAAGGCGCCCGCTCCACTTAACCCAATCCCAGAGTTCACCTTCCGGTTCTTTCATGTGACTGGCCGCGTCCGTGTGGTTCCTGATTGACTGGATGTATCAGAAAGATGAGTTTTGTTTTCGTTTTCTGGCTGGGTATGCTCGTCTCCGAATGGTTGCATCTGACAATCGGATGTGAATGACTGTTAGCAAAAGGCGTTTAATCTACTGAACCACCACAGTCTCAGAGCTCACTCACAGGTTCACCCATGTAATCGGTCTATTCTGTGGGGCTCCTTATTGGCTGAATCAAAGTTCAGTTTTGGCTGTGTATTATGGAGGGCTTTGGGTTGCGTTTTGGTGGCGATGTCTGGCACCTCGATAGCTGTGGCTATCTGATAACGGTGGCTAATTTCTATAGTACTACAACCCTGAGCTGAACCACAGAATCCCGCGTGAATTGATCGAGTTTGTGGTGCTTACGAAATACTATAGTCCATTCATTTTAACTAGGCGGAGATTTTCGTCCCTTTACTGCTAATTTCCCGTAACTCGATGACAGAATACCACTACTGCTACGGCTTAATTTCCTTCTAGCACTTCTTCGTGACTAGCACCATAATCTAGTGTTAATCTGAAGGTGTAGCACAGCATTTAAGACGGTGAGATGGCAATTTTACGTCTAGTTGAAGTGAACAGAGTGTAGGTGTATGAGAAGTGGAGTGTTGGTTCCATGGCAGGAGTTTGAGTCTTGTCTGATGGTGGTGTCTGGCAGTTCTACGCGGGAAGACGGGCGTTCTAGTTTCCCCTTCTTTTTCATTAACTTTGGTTTTACTTCAGCTTTTTATTGTCTACTTGTGACCTACGCTTTCCTGGTTTATGGTGGATATTTATTTATTTATTAATTTTTTTTCGCTGTGTCCATCAGTGTTCTTATGAGTTTTAGCTTATTTAGAACTGACCCTCCCTCAAGTGACGTGTTTTCCAAGCTACCTATTCTTGATGTCTCCAGTTTTATTCGATTCAGGGGAGACTTGTGGAGCTAGAGGGCTAAGATACACCCTTACTTAACCCCAACCTTACGAAAGCTGACTAAATTCCACAAGAAAATCGTCTGCTATTAGTCTGAGGAATGTGAAATACGACTTTAGGCTGATTGACTGGAGTAGCAGAAATAAAATGTTGAATACTTAATGGGAGTAAAGGTGTTAGGATATGGGGAACGATAGCTGAAAAAGAAGGAATAAAAAAAATATATATATATATATGAGGGAGGGAAAAAAAGACACTATGGAATTGGGGAAGTGATAGATTGAGCCTTTTTTCTTTTTCTTTCTTCTTCTTTTTTTTTTTTTTTTTTTTTTTTTTACGTACGATTTCCTTTTGATTATGGGAAACATCTTGTAATGAGGGAAAGGGAGAAGCTTAGTGTATGGGAAGCGACGGCAGTAGTGAAAGAGAGAGAGAGAGAAATGGAGAGATGAATTCCCCGAGCTAGGCAACTAAGGCCATATAGCCCCGCTGGGGTTACAGGAGGGAGCTACCCCTCCCGGCAACGGTAGCCCGGGCGAGGCTTGAACTTGCGACCTTCCGATCACAAGCTCAGTGCGCTACCACTGTGCTACCGCGCCCCCCAGAGAGAGAGAGAGAGAGAGAGAGATGAAAAAAAAAAAAATGGTATTTGCGTAACGAGGATGTGGGGAATAGAGGGAAGCGGGAGAGGATGCAGAATGGAAGGAGAAGGGAGGAAGGCGAAGAATATTAGGGACAAAAGAGGAGGATATGTAGGAAAGTTAAAGCAAGAAGGAACGAAGGACAAGGGAATGACGAAACAACAGGAGAGTGGAAGGAGAAGGAAGCCAAAGGAAGGAGAATGAAGGAGGGAGAGGGAAAGACAAGAGGAGTGGAAGAGGAGAAGAAAGGATGGAGAGTGAAAGAAGGTGGAAGGAAAGGAAAGGTATAAGAAGGAGAGAAAGGAGGAAGGTAAAGAGAATGGAGAGAGAGAGAGAGAGAGAGAGAGAGAGAGAGAGAGAGAGAGAGAGAGAGAGAATAAAGGGGGTGAAGGGGGAAGGCTTAGAGAGTTTGAGACCCCTACAATACAGGCGAAGCTGGGAGTTGTGATTCAATTAATGCACTGTTGAGCACATTGAGAAGGGGGAGGGGGAGGGAAAGGTGTGTCAGTATGGAGGGATGGAGGGAAGGGAAGGGAGTGTTGGAATGAAGGGAGGTGTTGCAGTATGGAAGGATGGAGACCAGAGTACAGAAGGAGAGAGGGAAGGAGAGGGAGTGTTAATTAAGGGAGTGAAGGAAGGTTTTGCTGTATGGAGAGATGGAGAGTAATGTGATGGAGTGATAGGTGGAGTTGAAGAGAGGGAAAGGAGTCGTGGTGTAAGGAAGAGAAAGAAGGTGTTGCTGTGTGAATCAGTGGAGGGGAGAGGGAATGTAGTGGAGAGAGGTATGGGATTGGAGAGGAGGAGAGATACTGTGGAGGAAGGTGTTGGCTCACGGAGGGAGAGAGAGAAGAGCGTGGAGTGATGGAGGAAAAGAAAAGAGAAACATTCCATTGTTATTTAAGAATGTGGCAATGGAAAAAACTCTGTATAATTCACTTCATTCTAAGTTACCGTACCTTATAATAGGTTTTCTTCAGTTTATCCAAGGCTATCTGTGAGTGGCAGGAGTGGTTCTGATGCACTCTACTGGACATGCTTTTCATAGTTTTTCTACTTTTGTCACGTTTCACACCATGGGGTGATGTGGAGCCTACTATGGTGCCTCTGTTAATAGGATGGAGAGACGCAACTGCGGAGTCCATCCAAACCTCCCCGCTTCTCCCCGCGCCTTGCTCTGGCGAGGCGTTGTCCACCGCAAGGGAACTTCGGTTTACTGCACGGAATGACCCTGCAAGGGCGATTGCTTGCCTGCGGTTCATAGGTCTGCTCGCCCAGACAGACCGTGGTTACTACCAGTACTACTACTGCTTCTGCTACTACTACTACTACTACTACTACTACTGCTGCTACTACTACTACCACTACTACCATTACAACTACTACTTTTAATACTGCTGCTACTGCTACTACTACTACTACTACTACTAATAATAATAATAATAATAATAATGGTACCTGTAATAATAACACTCTACCCCATTTCTTTCGTGGGAGTTAGGATTGAGATGCTTTTGTTCTGATTATTCTGTTCGTTTCGTTCACAGTAAATTGTGGATTGGTACAGCCCTTGCAATCATTTCAGCACGATGGCAACATAGTACTATTTCTTGGTACCCAAAGGCTGTTTTATTCTGTTTAAGAGAGGCCTCTAAATGAATGGATTAGACATAGTGCTCATTAACTCATCACGTATAGCGGGCGTCCCTCATCAGTTACCTGTTGATACTACGGTATTTCTACGTAACACCTTTAATCAAGTGACGTATTTTATGTTTTATTCTTGCTACCATGTGACGATTTTGTATAAATCTGTGGGGACATTTTTTAGTGAAATAGTATAATACAGATAGTTATTAACTATTCAATGAAACTGTTGGCTCAAAACACTTACTGATATAACGTAGCTTGTTGTATCCTCAGGGGGTTAACAGACTGACCCTTGCCTGCTCTGCTGCCATTGCAATATCCGTGAGTGTGTGGCAGTGGCAGTTAATGAGGTGAAACTTCCTTTTCTTTCTGTGGGCTGCAGCCAAAAACTTCGAAGACATGAATGTATGACCCATTAAACCTGCCACTCTGTTGATTCTTTTTCCGTTGTTTATGTTGGCAATTTTCCTTCAGCACGGTGACGTAGATTAGCAGTTTATTCTTGTACAACTCGCATGTGTGGGAGGTTCTCCACATACAGCTCTTCTCAATAGGGTGGTGTCAAAGGCTTTTCGTCTCATTAACTCTCCTCCTCTTACTGGCTCCCTTCAGCCTCTGTCTCTTCGCCGCACTGTTGCAACTTTATCTCTTTTCTATCGCTACTTCATTGGTCACTGTTCCTCTGAACTGTCTGCATGCATTCCTCCACCTCTACGACGGACGCGTAGCACCCGTCAAGCAGCAAA
This sequence comes from Coenobita brevimanus, assembly GCF_032717465.1. NCBI lineage: Eukaryota > Metazoa > Arthropoda > Malacostraca > Decapoda > Coenobitidae > Coenobita > Coenobita brevimanus. The sequence goes on from NC_136974.1 coordinate 29,676,683, forward strand.
CTCTCATCCTTTTTCTGTCCAACTCTCTAATGCAAGAGTTAACCGTTACTCCCAGTTCTTCGTTTATGCAACAGGTCGACTCTGGAACTGTCTCCCTCTGTCTGGATTCGCTGCTTCCTATGATCTCCAGTCTTTCAAACACAGTGTGTCCAGGCATCTCGAAATGATCGGGTCTTGAATTTGGCACACTCTTGTATTTTGTTCTTCTCTTGGAAGGAACAGTTTTTGCGGGCTTGTGACCTTTGGTTCCTTCTTCCTAGCATTAAAAAAAATACCAGACGATTTTGTGCAGCATTGAAGAAACCATGGTTGTTTTTGTAGTGGCTTTGTTCAGCATTAGAGAGACTATTGTTGTTTTTATAGTGGCTCCAGACTCATGTAAGTGTGAACCCTGCGAACTGCACCCTGAAGTTCTCCTCTTCCTGTAGCCCACTATTCTCCTTTTAGCAGAGAGGGAGAGGGTTGAGGGGTAGCTGCATAACTGGGCAGTGGAGCCACCTGGTTATATCGGTGCCACCACATGAAGGCGTCCCTCTCCGGCACGACCATGGTGGTAAAATGGTTAAAAAAAAAAGCTGTATGTAACCCCGCAAATCCAAAAACTACAGATCTGCCCTTCTTCCATTCCTCAGGGCAGTTTCTCTTGTGTTTGGGGTATGGCTTAATCAACGTTATATATGCCAACCCGTACATTTTTTCATTCCCTACTCCCACTGCCTAACACGCCCACACCAGCAGACGGAGCCGTTCTCGCAAAACAAACCCCCCCCCATCAGGCCTATTTCAAGTGGAGCGCTGTGTATGGACCACCTTGTATCAAAATCGTGTGTGGAGAGAGAGATTGTAATGCATAATACGGCGTGTGGCAGGAGAGGGGGTAAAATCTGGGGATCCTACCGACCCCATTTCATAACATGGTAAAATTTGCGAAGGGTGATTGTGTTTTGTGTGTGTGTGTGTGTGTGTGTGTGTGTGTGTGTGTGTGTGTGTCTGTGTCTGGTATATCGGTATGTTGCTTTTATCAATATGTAATTACATGACTCTCTCTCTCTCTCTCTCTCTCTCTCTCTCTCTATGTACGTATGTGTCCGTACATATCATCATCAAACCTGCATTGTGTCTGTACGTCATTATTTTTGCACTGTGTGAGGGATTGATTTTGTGTACGTATTATGTAACGTGTGTTCATGTGCGTTTGTGTGTTCTGTTATTACGTGTGTGTGTGTGTGTGTGTGTGTGTGTGTGTGTGTGTGTGTGTGTGTGCGTGCGTGCGTGCGCGCGCGCGATGACAGAGCCTCCTAACAAGATTGGGCGGGCCAGGTCGGGCGGGACGGGATTACTGGCGGAGATTGGGCGTGGGGTGGGTGGGGGTGGGTTACGTTTGGGGTGGGGGAAAGGGGGGGGGGCACTGCTTTTAATTTTTGCTTCAGTATATTTCCTTCTGTTATGTTGGTTTCACTGCCTGTCTTTTGTATATATTTTTTTTTTATCCTGCTTGAGTTTTTT
>NC_136974.1:29683188-29735688 GCF_032717465.1 Coenobita brevimanus
TCTCTCTCTCTCTCTCTCTCTCTCTCGTAGCTGCATTACGTATACTCGTATACTGTATGCACTTTGTATACAAGTGAAACACACACACACACACACACACACACACACACACACACACACACACACACACACACACACACACACACACACACACACACACACACACACAGACCTCTGGATGTCTAGGAAGTCTTTCTTGAGACAGTCGTATTTTAAGACGTTCCTAATACCTCTTACCAAGCAATTTTTCTGCTCATTACATCTCAGTGTCCACTTGTATGTTACTGCAGCAAAGTGTCGATATGAAAGCGATATTAATAAAAAAATGTTTGGTTGTAATATGCTAAATTAATCATAAAGGAGGTGGTGGTGGTTGTTGTTGATCAACCCTAGTCTGTCAGGCCGAGCATACTCATGAACCACAGGCAAGCAACCCCCCCCTGCAGAGCCATCCAGTGAAGTGAACTGATGATTCCTTTCGGTTGGCCGCGCCTCGCTGTGGCGAGGCTCAGGGAAAAGTATGGAGGTCTGACTCCTGGGTGGATGTCGAATTTGCGTTTCCATTCATTTAACAGGGGTGTCATAGTAGGCTCAACTTCAGCCCCTGATTTGGTTATATGGTTACCACCGGGCGTTGTAAATCGTTTCCTGGGTTTCAGGAAACCATTAGGCTTGTCACACAGTGTAGAGCCACCTGAAGTGAAAAGATGAGTAGTATGCTACAAGTTACAGGAAGAAAAGAGAGAAACAGGAAGGGAGGGGAGGGAGAGCAGACACAGAAATAGAATGATAAAGGTGAAGGAAGAAGTAGGCAGCACTACATCAAGTGAGTGGATGATGGCCGCGACCACCTACCACTGACTAAAGTGGTGTGAAGCCTAAGCACCTGTTGGAGTACGACCTTCACTGTGTGGTAGGGGCTTGAGTCGCCAGGGGGGATGACACGCCCTCAGTTTTTGATGACAAATTTTTAATTGGGTGACAAACCCGTGAGGCTTCTCCATATCGTTGTTTCCTGCACTCTGTACTGTGGAATTCAGATTCACTATACATGAGAACAAGTATACAGCACACAGAGAGCGCATACCTCCGCCAGCGCCCAATACCACACAACTTAGATCACCACCAAAATCTAATCAACTCATCCTTGGTCCATGTCCCACATATCCACAAAAATTCATTGAAATCCATCTTTAACTTTTTGAGACGTGGAGAAACCAACAAACAAACCAACAGACACACAGGGGTGAATACATTACCTTCTCCAGCTTCGTTGACGGGGATAATTAAGCCTTTCAGTATAATAAGTTATTCTTAAGTTGAATAAAACTTTTGGAAGGAAAAAATCAAGCTTAAAATAATCACTTTATTGAGGAGGATAAATTTCACGCATACGATTGTGTTAGAGGGAATTACCTGTAGCCACCGAGGATGAACTGTGGGATTAGGCGTGTGGCAGCAGACAAACAGACAGAGGGAAGCAATAGTGTGAATTAGTGTCCACGACGTTAGTATGAAGCAGGTAAGTATGAGTCCTTTGATAATAATGGTAAAACAAAGCCCTGGGAGAGAGGCCTTACCCCGGGGGCCTTGAGTGGCAGGGCAAATGAAAGAGAGAGGAGGGAGAAGGAAGGAGACGAGGAGAAGGAAGCAGAGAGAAAAATGGGAGGGAAGAGAAAGGAAAGGGAGACGAGAGAGAGACAGGAGGGGAAGGAAGGAGGGAGAGATAATAGATGGAGGGGAGAGAGGAGGGAGAGCTGAGGTGAAAGAGAAAGGGGAGAGAGTAGGGATGAGGGGGGGGGAAGGATGCTGGTGGGAGAAAGAGGAGGAGGGTAAAGGAGAGAGAAGGTAGAGAGGAGAAGGGAGGGAAAGGAGAAATGCAGAATGAGGGGGGAGGGGGGTAAGAACAGAGAAGGAAGAGAATCACTTAGTGGAGAACAAGAGAGTGAGGAAAATGAAAGAGATGAAAAGAGGAAAAGGAAGGGGAGAGAAAAAGAGTTAAGGAAACGAGAGAGAGAGAGAGAGAGAGAGAGAGAGAGAGAGAGAGAGAGAGAGAGAGAGAGAGAGGAATATCGACCATGTTAAAGATGAATAAATAGTTATGAATGCGAAGGGGGATCCCACCGGAGTTTTTATAATACAGGTGACCTAAGAGGGAGATAAGGGAGGAGAGGGACGTGGAGAGATGGAGGGAAGAGAGGAGAGAAAGTGAGAGGGAAGAGAGAAAACGAGAGGGAAGAGAGGAGAAAAAGCAAGGGGAAGAATGAAGGGAAAGCGAGAGGGAAGAGAGGAGAGAAAGCAAGAGGAGAGAATACGAAGAGGAAGAGGGGAGAGAAAGCATGAGAGAAAAGAGGAAAGAAAGCGAGAGGGAAGCGAGACGTTGAGAAGAGGGAAGGGAGAGTGTAGAAGAAAGCAAACAGCAACAGCACTAATGGTACTTTCGAGGGTGTTTTGCAAAGATCAAAATTACTTTCATAATTATATTCTGTGTAACAAAACAGACGAGAGGATTGAGAGATAAAGGGAAATATGGTAGGGAGAAAAGAGAGAGATACTGAGCGATGGAAGAAAATGAGGGAAGGATGAAGAGACTGTAGAAAGAGATGATAAATACTGAGATGGAGAGGGGAGGAGAGGTATTAGATGTTGAGAGGAGCTGGAGAGATATGGAGGGAAGGAAGGAGGGAAACGTGGAGAGGTGGAAGGAAGAAGAAGAGAACATGGAGAGATGAAGCGGAGGAAGTGCCACTGGGAGACAGAAAAAGGTGAGATATTTTTAAGAGGAAGGAAGGAAAGGAAGAAGGGAGCTGTAATGAAACATGGAGAGAGAAGAGAGGAGAGACAAAGATGGAGGGAAGGTATGGAAGAAATACTGAAAGACAGAGGAAAGGGAGGAGAGAGAAAGTGAGAGATGGAGGAAAGGAAGGCGGGAGATGTTGAGATGGAAGGTAGGCGGAAGATAGGGAGAGAAAGAGGAGAGATATTGAGAAACTGAGGGAACGGAGGAGAGGTTTTGAGAGATTGGAGGGAGGGAGGAGAGATATTGAGAGGAGGAGGGGAAGGAGGAGAGATATTGGGAGGAGAAGATGAGATGGAAGGAAGCGAGGAGAGACCTGGAGGGAATGAAGGGCAAGGATTGAGATATGGAGGGATGGGATGAGAGAGATTGATGTGAGTGAAGGGAGGACAGAAACAGAGAGAAAAAGAGAGAGAGAGAGAGAGAGCATTACAGTTTTATTTTTAATCGCATTCAAGGAAAATTTTCAGAGGAGGTAGCATAGGGGTAAAAAGTGCAGATTGTAATTTTGTCACCACCGCCACCACCACGACCCTACTCACCACCACCACCACCACCCTACTCACCACCACCACCACCACCCTACTCCACCACCACCACCACGATCCTACTCACCACCACCACCACCACCCTACTCACCACCACCACCACCACCCTACTCCACCACCACCACGACCCTACTCACCACCACCACCACCACCCTACTCACCACCACCACCACGATCCTACTCACCACCACCACCCTACTCACCACCACCACCACGACCCTACTCACCACCACCACCACCACCCTACTCACCACCACCACCACGATCCTACTCACCACCACCACCTCCACCACCACCCATCTCGCTCTGATTTATGGGAGAGAGATATATACCATACCTGCATATCTTGAAGCTTATTCCCTTTCCATTATTATAACTTCTATTTTATCCTTGCCTTTCCATTTCCGTTACTTCAACCTTCCCTTTCCACTCATTTCTCTGCATCTCTTCCATTTCTTTCACTGTCTCCAGTTTCTCCCTCCTTCCTTCCCTTTCTCTATCCCAGTTACCGCCTCTCCTTCCCTTCCCTCTCCTCCTTCCTTCTGTCCTTCCTCCCACTCCTTCCCCCATGTCTCTCTCTCTCTCTCCCAGCCAACAACCTAGCCTATTAACTATATGACTCATAAATTCTTGACTGTAATTGATTCTTGACTCAGTAAGTTGAATCTGGAGGGAGGGGAAGGGGAGAGAGAGAGTTCATGATGAGAGGGGGAAGGCAGAATGAGAGGGCACACACACACACACACACACACACACACACACACACACACACACACACACACACACACACACACACACACACACACACACACACACACACACACACACACACACACACACACACACACACACACACACACACACACACACACACACGGAGGAAGAGAGAGAGAGAGAGAGGGTGGTGATAGGTCGGAAAGGTGACAAAAGGAGGGGGATGAGGGGAGAGATGAGATGAGAGGGAGAGAGAGCCAAGTCGAGAGAACAGGACAGGAGAGGGGAGGGAAGGGGGGAAGAGATGATATGGAAAGGGAGAAGTGAAACGGGGGGAGAAGAGAGGGGAGAAGGGGAAAATAGATTTGATGAAGAGGGGAAGGGGGAGTGGAAAAATGAGAGGAGAGAGGAAATGATAAAAGATGAGTGGAGTGGAGGGGAGAGGACATCAGAGGGAAAGGGGGGGCAGGAAAGATGAAATAGGGGAGAAGCTGGGAAGGGAGGAAGAGATGAAAGGGGTGTGGAGGGCGGGAAAGATGAGTGGAGGGAAGAGGAAAAGAAATGAGGAGAGGAGGACCAGATGAGGGGAGAGGGACGGCGAGAAGAGCGAAGGTAGTAGAGGGTAAATATGAGAAAGGAAAATTCTTTACGAAAAAATTACCCGTCTAGATATAATGTCCTTGAAAAAACGGGGAAAATTTGATACTGGCTTCCTAGACTCTGTTAAAGGATGTTGATTTTTGGCCAGAGTTTCCCAAGACTGTTTATTACGTGATGCAGCGTAAAATTTACCCTAATGTGCTGCTACAAGTGTACAGGATGTTTGAAAATGATTGACGACATAATCATGGTGGTAAACATAACAAAAATACGGTAAAACTGAAAAAATAAAGTAATATTTGTTTTAGAGGAACTCCTGTTATTTTTGTCGGTATTGCTTTAGCTCTGAGCTGTATCTAACACAGAGGTTTGTGAATGAGGTATACTCCTGTATACAGATAGATAGATGGATAGATAGGTATAGATAGATAGACAGATAGACAGATAAGCGGAAGTCCTTTGACGGAATATAAAAAACTAATTTTCTCTTCAAATTCCCGGGGCTGTCTCTTTATTATCTCGGGGTCCATGATTTATTGGGCCAAGTTCCAGTATTAAGTCCAGGCGGTGGGCGGGTGTGAAAAGAGGGTGCGAGGGTGGCAGGTGAGGCAGGTCATTGAGGTGGGGGGATTTGGGGAGGGGGAGGGGGTGGGGGTGAGAGTTTGTGCGGCTTGAAGGAAGTATATGGGAGTAAAGAGGGGAAGGGGAGAGGGAACGGAAGGAGGGGCTAGGAGGAAATTGGTAGGAGTGAGGAGAGGAGGAGGAGGGTGAGAGGGAAGGATATTGGCGTGGAGGGGATGGGGGAGTCAGAGGGATGTGGGGAGAGGAATGTGTTAGTAAGGGAAGGATATGGTAGGAGAGGAGGGGACGGGGAGTCAGTGGGAGGGAAGATTGTGTAAGGCGGGGAGGGGGGGATGTTAGTGGGGTGTGGGGAGGGGAGTAGGTTAGGGAAATGGAGTAAAATAAGGGGAGTGGGTATAGTCGGTGTTGAGGGGAAATATCGAAGGGTAGGGGTGATGTGGGTGAATAGAGAGAGTGAGGGGAGTAGGAGTGAGGGGAGGAGAGTGGGATAAACGGGAAGAGGAACGAGTTAATGAGGGAGTATATGTGGGAATAGGGAATGAGGGAAACTTTAGGCTCGTTGGAGGAGGGGTGAATTGAAACTGGGATGAGAGAGTGGTATGGAAGAAGATGGAAAGATAAAAATGAGAATGATGGTTAAAAAAATAAAGAAAAGAAATAAAAATGTATTAGGAGAAAGAACGAAGTGAAGAGAGATACGACGGCACGAGAGAGAGAGAGAGAGAGAGAGAGAGAGAGAGAGAGGGAGAGAGAGGGAGGGAAATAATCAAAGGGAGAGAGCGAGTTGTTGAAGGGAGGATGCCAAGATAACAAGAGGAATGACTGAGATAATGATGAGCAAAGATAATGGAGAGAGGGAAGGGAGAGACAGGAAGACTGAGGGAGGGGAGGGAGAGAGAGGAAGACTGAGGGAGGGGAGAAGAGACATGGAGAGACACAGAGGGGCTGGATAATTATAATGAGGGGGACACAGTGAGTTGCTAGTGAGCTGGGGGGGGGGGGGACACCATGATAGCAAGAGAGAGAGAGAGAGAGAGAGAGAGAGTTTGCCTTTTCACCACGATGGGTTTTCCTAAGTTTAATATAATCTGCTGTTCTTAATAGGAATGCGGCAAAGGCAATTTCATCGTCTTAAAAAGGTTAATTGATATTCTGTAGCTCTTTCACTACGGGGACTAACTTAAGGCGAAACAGTAAAAAAGTATTAGATGCGGGAGCATCAGGTCCCTTTAGTTAATGCCCTTAGTGTGGTGTGAGAGGGTGAGTATGTTTGGTGTTGTGTGGTATACTTTAATGTGTTGTGGTGTGATAGGGTGGTATCCTGTAGTGTTGTGGTGTGAGAGGGTGGTATTCTGTAGTGTTGTGGTGTGAGATGGTGGTATAATTGTAGTGTTGTGGTGTGAGAGGGTGGTATATTGTAGTGTTGTGGTGTGAGAGGGTGGTATATTGTAGTGTGTTGTGGTGTGAGAGGGTGGTATATTGTAGTGTGTTGTGGTGTGAGAGGGTGGTATATTGTAGTGTGCTGTGGTGTGAGAGGGTGGTATATTGTAGTGTGCTGTGGTGTGAGAGGGTGGTATATTGTAGTGCTGTGGTGTGAGAGGGTGGTATTCTGTAGTGCTGTGGTGTGAGAGGGTGGTATATTCTAGTGCTGTGGTGTGAGAGGGTGGTATATTGTAGTGTTGTGGTGTGACAGGGTGATATATTGCAGTGTGGAGTGGTGTGAGAGTTTTAATAGTATGTGGTGTGGCTTCGCAATGTCACTGAAGTCTACGGGAGTGAAGCACCTCGTCCGAAAATCGTTAGTGAGAGAAAGGTGGACAGAGCCATCGTAGAGAGGCTTCTGCGTCTTAAATATGATAATAATATGATGGTATCCAGAATAAAACATAAGACGTCGTTGTGGTGAAAGCAATGCAGAATTTTGCTAACTCCTCCTTGGCGGGGGAGTGATAGCCAGAACTTACCCTTCTCCATGCTGGTGAGTACGAATAGGGAAAGGTGATGTGGAAGTCGAGGTGTGATATTCTATGTTTTTGAATCTTTCTTTATGAGGCTGTCCTAAGTTTAAAAAGAAAATCATCTCAAGGAAGCAAAAATACAATACAAAATTTCATTCAAATGGGGTTTGTGAGTGAGGAGAGATGGTGAAGGGATGGTGATGTGATGGTGAAGGGAGGGTGTTGTGATGGTGAAGGGATGGTGATGTGATGGTGAAGGGAGGGTGTTGTGATGGTGAAGGGATGGTGTTGTGATGGTGAAGGGATGGTGTTGTGATGGTGAAGGGATGGTGTTGTGATGGTGAAGGGATGGTGTTGTGATGGTGAAGGGATGGTGATGTGATGGTGAAGGGAGGGTGTTGTGATGGTGAAGGGATGGTGTTGTGATGGTGAAGGGATGGTGATGTGATGGTGAAGGGAGGGTGTTGTGATGGTGAAGGGAGGGTGTTGTGATGGTGAAGGGAGGGTGTTGTGATGGTGAAGGGATAGTGATGTGATGGTGAAGGGAGGGTGTTGTGATGGTGAAGGGAGGGTGTTGTGATGGTGAAGGGAGGGTGTTGTGATGGTGATGGGAGGGTGTTGTAATAGTGAGGGGAGGGTGTTGTGGTAGGAAGGGGAGGGTGTTGTGATAGTGAGGGGAGGGTTTTATGGTAGGAAGGGGAGGGTGTTGTGGTAGGAAGGGGAGGGTGTTGTGATAGTGAGGGGAGGGTGTTTTGATAGTGAGGGTAGGGTGTTGTGATGGTGAGGGGAGGGTGTTGTGGTAGTGAGGGGAGGGTGTTGTGATAGTGAGGGGAGAGTGTTTTGATAGTGAGGAGAGGGTGTTGTGATAGTGAGGGGAGGGTGTTGTGGTAGTGAGGAGAGGGTGTTGTGATGGTGAGGGGAGAGTGTTGTGATAGTGAGGAGAGGGTGTTGTGATAGTGAGAGGAGGGTGTTGTGATGGTGAGGGTAGGGTGTTGTGATGGTGAGGGGAGGGTGTTGTGATAGTGAGGGGAGGGTGTTGTGGTAGTGAGGGGAGGGTGTTGTGATGGTGAGGGGAGGGTGTTGTGATAGTGAGGGGAGGGTGTTGTGATAGTGAGGGGAGGGTGTTGTGATGGTGAGGGGAGGGTGTTGTGATGGTGAGGAGACTAATGAGACAGAGGAACTTGTGACATATTGACTGTCTTGGTGATGCCATAAAGTTACCTCGTTTGTCCAGCAGAGGGGAGAGAAGAGGGGCTGTGGAGAGAGAGAGAGAGAGAGAGAGAGAGAGAGAGAAATACAGTCATCGCAGTTTTGGAGTTAATTTCTGTACTCTTTCTTCATATCTATTTATGTTTTAGGAGACTTGACGAAGGATTCTTGTTCAGCAAAGAAGCTCCCTAACACCTCTTCCTTAGCGATTTATTTTTGGATCCGGCAAATTAATATCATTTTATACCTTACGCACAGTTTGACGATATCAGAACGATTTACGCAACAAAAAAGACAATAGTAACGCAGAATAAACAAAGTGAATCGCCTAGGAAGTGGTGTTAGGGATCTTCCTCGTTTGTGACTGTGCCTAATTCCTTCACAAGAGCTCCTTCCTGCCAAAAATCGTGCACAGGTAGCAGGATTAAAACAGACACTCCTTGTAATTTGCGAGTTGATCTTTTTCTGTGTATATTCTCATTTCGTTCTTCAGTCTTCCTACTTCAACAATTTTCTCTTCATTCTTGTGCTGGAGAGGGTCGCCTTCATGTAGTGGCACCGATATAGCCGTGCGATTCCACTACCCGGTTATGCAAACGTCCCTCGTCATCCTCCCTATCCCCTGAAAAGAGGATGGTGGACCGCCTGAGGAGAGCAGCTTCAGGTTACAGTCCACTAGGTTCATATTTCAGATGAACCTGTGGCTGCTACTACTACTACTACTACTGCTACTACTACTACTACTACTACTACTACTACTACTACTACTACTACTACTACTACTACTACTACTACTACTACTACTACTACCACCACCACCACTACTACTACTACTACTACTACTACTACCATTACCACCACTACCACTACATCTCTGTTCGTTCTTCAAGAGGAGGATTAGAGCAGAGAGTCATGGTACGGTAGTTCAGAATTAAATCTCATTATTATTCATTCTGTCTCTTCAGGAGGCTCGCAGCGGTCGGTCGTCCCCTGAGCCATGCGGTAAGAAGAATGAGGGTGGCGAGGGCGACGTGTACCACCCCGCCCACAACTCCATCGTCTTCAGCCTCAAGAACCAGGTCGGGGGGTTGGCCAGGGCTCTCAAGGTGTTCCAGGTGAGACCCTGTTGGATTCTTTTATTATCATTCCTCCTCCTCCTCCTTTTCCTCCCTTTTCCTCCTCCTCCCCCTCCTCCTCCTCCCCACATTATACATGCATCCAAGATGTGTGTCACATGGTAATGGGTAAAATAAACGATGACCAGATTTTTAACTAAAGCATGCTAAAAAGGAAGTTTCTAGTGTCTAGGTAGGAGTTTTAGGTGTGACTCATTCATTGTTGATATTGAAATAAAGTTGTGATAATACAGAAGTCCAATATGACTGTCATGTGAAAGGGTAGAAAACGAAGAACAAGAATATATTAAGACTAGAACGTGTTTGAAGGATGATCCTGATGTCCAATTGTTTGAGAAATGTAATTTTGGTGTAATGCCACTGCAGAGAGGTGGCACTTTATATTTTGCAAACAGTGTACACCAATAATGTACAACTGAATGCGAAGTCTGCAATAAACTGCAGGTGATTCAACAGCCAGCAGTGGATAAGTTACACATGAGAAGCCAGCAGTGTACTTACAGAAATATTAGATGCGCATCATGTTATTGACAAGGCATAATTCCTTCTCATTTTCCAAACCGATTTTTTCATCATCCTCCCTCTTGTGATGCTGTCGTTTTTTCTCTGATGGGCTTCATTAAAGGGTTGTGACACTCATCAGAGGCAGAACATTGACTAAATGGAACATCGTAGATTTGCTCTGAATTAGGCGTACTTAGTCTGTTCATGTGCTTTCCCCTCAGCTCTACATTGGCAGCAACAACATGCATCAACTCAGGTACTGAAGTTCCTGTGACAGACTGGATATATAGTGCGTCATTCACGACATAACCCAAAGCTATTGGTCTGAAGGGCAGGAACGCTAGCTTGTGTGCTGCCTTCAAGAGCACCACCTGCAGACAGTCCACAATATATGACAGAGATTTTCATACGTCGGAGGCGGTACCCTAATGAGGAGGCTTGTTCTTCCTGGAGTGAAATGCGCACCAGTCTGCTTTTATACCCATGCTGTTGGACAGACTGTAAGGCTTACAAACTCTTCCGTCTTCTCTCATTAGGTTTCTATCGTATCTCTGTCGTCTAGAACACTGTGTAGCTTGGGAGAGCTGCATACCTTTCTTCACTTTCTTCCCTCATCCCTTTATCTACTTCTTTCCCTCATCCCTTTCTCCATTTCTTTTCATTCATCTCTCTCTTTAATTTCTTATTACTTGTCTGACTTGTCTCTCAAAATACGATTCTTTCCCTCTTTTTAACCTCCCACCTGCCTCTTCTCTCTCATCCTTGCCAGCCTTATCTCTCACCTCTCCCTCTTTTTCTTCTCTCTCTCTCTCTCTCTCCACTTCCCTCCTTCATATCCCTCACCTCCATCTCTCCACAGGACCGCGGCGTCAACGTGGTGCACATCGAGAGCCGCAAGTCCCGCCGCCGCAACTCCGAGTACGAGATCATGGTGGACATCGAGTGTGACAATTCCCGCATGGACGACCTCACGCGCCTCCTGCAGCGTCAGATGTCGTGCCTCAGCCTCCACGACTACGACAAGGGCGAGGAGTTCCCGCATGCCCAGCCCGGCCCCGTCATGTCCCAGGAGAGCTTTGGTGGGTGGGGGTGAGGGGATGAGTGGAGTTTGAGGCTATTCTTTACCTTGATATTGGAACTAAGGATGCCAATTTATCCCCTTCAATCTAGTGATGTGCTTTATTTATTTATTTTTTCTGTCTCGGCTTGCCTTTAGTCTGCTGAGTGTAACTTTGATAGTAATGGAGTTAATGAAAGCTTTATTTGACCTCTTTCTTGTTCAAAACGTTTCTCCAAAGCTGATTAAAACTGTCTGGAGATAGCAAGAATAAAATTTAAAATACGTCATAGGAGTGAAGAGGTCAACGTTTCGAAACCAGGTCTAGAGAAACGCATTTAGTAAGCACTTTTTTTTTTTTTTTTTTATCGCTAGCCGTATATCTAGCCCAATTGCAGGTAGTTCAGAGATTTGGAAGATATTAGTATATTTCCGGACGATTCCTGAAATTTTGTGTATTTACACGTATATGGGCAAGATTTAAGCGAGTGTCTTTGTCTCAGTCAGTTGAATTGTTTGTGATTTTACATAATATCCGTTGTCTGTCTATCTGTTTCCTTGCAGCAAATGGAATTAGTTTCGTTCCATGTTTTACGAAATCATCTAATGGACAGCCGTGTGCCTGTAATCACGTTTTATAGATCACGCAGCTTTGTTTTGCGTGGCCTCTAATTCACTAATACTGTTGAGTGTATGTGTCCCAAATGGTGTCATATTAGTCTAGGTGTGGCCGAATAAGTGTTTTATAATCCACATCGTTTGTGCGAAGAAACTCCTGGGAATGTTCCACCTTGAGTCTGCCGAGAGGTGGACACCCAGGTATTTAATTGATGGCACTGTGGTAGGGTAGCTGGTGTGTATTTCTATTGGAACGAAATGGCGGAATGTGATCGTGTGACGTGGGTTATGACATTTATCAGGTTTGTTTATTATTTGCCATTTTCCTTCCCAGTCCTCAAGGGTGTCTAAGTTGTTTGGAATCAGAGACAGTCAACTCTATCTAATACCCGTCTGCACATTAAACTGTAGCCTGAAAAATCTAGCTGTAGAAGAAAAGTCTAAATGCAGCAATGTGGATTGATATGGTGTAGAAGAGCTTTGATGGGTTAGGAGAAGGGTGGGTAGGAGACGAAGCGTTGAGATGGATTACTAAGGAAGCTTTAATGGGGAGGAGGGGTTGAGATTGTGGAGATAAATGATGAATTTTTATAGTGCTGGAAGGTTAGATGGTATAATTAAGGATACCTAAGGTCCTTCTAGGAAATGATCTGCAGTTTTCTGCAAACATCATGTTATCATGCTGAAGGTTTCCTTCATACTCTATATCATCAGTAATATCCTGACTCTTTTCCCACTTCATGTCTCCCTGGGCAGACTTCAGCGACCTGTGCCCCTGGTTTCCCCGCAAGATCAGCGACCTCGACAACTTTCAGAAGGTGCTCATGTACGGCTCAGACCTCGACGCAGACCACCCGGTGAGGCATTGTTGCATGGTCCTACTGTAGGAAATTCACCACTTGGCCTGTAACCTGGGTGCCATGGAAGGCTTCGTAGTGCGTTTTCCATAGCGATTTATTTTATGCCTGTTATTCCTTGGTACTTTGTTCTTTGAAGAATTTTTGGTACTGATTTAGTAACTTTGCGATTAATCACGGCTATTATTCCCTGATAATTCTAATATTTTATGTTATTTAACTTTTTTTATTATTGACATAGGCTAGTTTCTCTCAGTAAAATAAAAAAGGATATAAAGGTGTAGGTTAATGTGTAATATAGACCGCTGAGGAAGAGATGCTGCGAAGCCTGCTATGTCACGTAAATTACGATCTGTACATTTACTGCTAGTAGGCTACTATGCAAACGTCATCCCTACTCCCTCCACATCCCCCGAAAGGAAGATGGTGGACTGCAGGAGAAAAACATCAGCCAGCAGACCACTGGGTTCACATTCAGATGAACCTTGGGCCACAACAGCTTTACAGTCAGAGTTAAAAGTTCGCTTACTACGCCACTGACTCAATCTCACACATAGGACATGTCCGTCACTTTCCTCCCTGACGCATCATATCACTGAGAATCATGTGGACAGAGAAACATACCTCCCAGCCAAGAAATATTAGCTAACATAGGAAAATCTATCCATCTATCTATTGCCAGACGCCTCAATCCCGTAAGGGGTGGCCACAAACAAATCGCCTCCACTTCGCCCTGTCCCCCGCCATTTCACTGCCCTGCTCCCAACTCACACCCCCCTCTCTCATATACCTCTCCACCCCATCCCTCCATCTCATCCTCGGCCTCCCCATTCCTCTCCCCCCCTCCACCTCACTCACATACACTCTCCTCGTCAGTCTCTCATCCTCTATCCTCTCCACAGGCCAAACCACCTCATTGTGTTCCTCCTAACGCTTCCTATCACATCCACATCCACACCACAACGCTCCTTTATATCCTCATTTGTCAGCCTGTCTCTCCATGTGGCTCCACAGGCTCCTCTTAAATAACTCATTTCCACTGCTCTCACTCTTGACTTGTGTCTTTCCCGCAACGTTCAAGCTTCACTTCCATACGTTAGAGTTGGTATCACAATACTGTCATGTAGTAACTTTTTCACTTCCATGCTCATTTCCCCGTTTCTTATCACTGCTTTCAAGGAACCAGCAACCTTTCTTCCTTGTTGTACCCTTTCAAGCACTTCACCCTCCAAACTTCCATCCTTACTCATCACACTAGCCAAATACTTAAACGTGCTCACATTTTCCAATTCCTCACCATCCAACCTCGCTGTACATTCACTGACTTCACCTCTCTCAAAGACCATCACTTTACTTTTCCCTACATTCACCTTCAGATTCCGTTTCTTACACTCCCAAACTCATCCACCAAGCCTTGCAGCTCCTCTTCGTCTTCACTCAACAACACAGTATCATCTGCAAACAACAGTACAGGGAGTTTCCAAACACTACCCTCTCTCACCAGGGCCACTCCAACATCCACTACCCTACCTTGTACCTCTTTTATTACCCCATCCATGTACAGATTGAACAACCATGGAGACATGACACATCCCTGTTTCAACCCAACCTTCAAATAGAAAAATTCACTCAGTTCACCATCCACACGCACTGCAGCCTTAGCACCATCATACATACTCTTCACAGCATTCAACAACTCCCCATCTACTCCATATATTCTTAATACTTTCCACAATCCTTGTCTATCCACCCTGTCATATGCTTTCTCCAAATCCATGAAAGCTGCATACAACTTCTTTCCCTTCTCTAGAAACTTTTCCACTAAAGATCTAAGAATGAATATCTGATCTACACAACCTCTTCCCTTCCTAAAGCCTCCCTGTTCTTCTCCAACTAATTCCTCTGTTCTTTCCCTAACTCTGTCAATAAGTATCCTACCATACACTTTTCCTATTATGCTAAGAAGACAAATGCCCCTATGATTACCACACACTTCTTTTTCCCCTTTTCCTTTGTACAAGGGAATAATAATTATACCTGACTTCCAATCCTCCGGGACTCTACCTTCCTCCCAGGCCAATCTGCACATCTTCCACATCCATTCTACTACTATCTCTCCCCAATGCATCAGCATTTCACCACACACTCCATCAATTCCTGGGGCTTTCCCCAGTTTGACTTTCTTCATTGCTTCCACAACTTCTATCCTACTGATTTCTTCCTGTCTTCTCACCTCCCTCCTTTTCCCAGCCATTCCCCAGCCACTTATATTCGCATTACTTCCATCCTCTATGTTCAACAGTTCCTTAAAGTGTTCTCTCCATCTGCTCACTTTTCCTCCCTTTTTCTCTAGTTATCGACCATTTTTATCTTTCATTCCCCTGCTAACTTCACTGCCACCCTGTCTTACTCTCTTCACCTCTGTCCAGAACATTTTCTTACAGGAAAATGAAAAGTAAAAGAAGTGAAATATTAGAACTTTTGTCCCTGAGTTTTTCAGGACAGTAACCCCTACTGCCACAAATCTTCATCTTTTATTCTTGCTGCCGTGAGGCGATTTTTGTTCATTTGTTGTGCCAGGGTCAGCAACAGTGTCCATTAACCACTTCATATTGGAACTTCACATTGTAGGGTACATAGAATCGTCTTATGTAGAAAACAGAAAAAAAAAAATCAATTGGATTCAAGAAGTAAACACGTTAATTTTGTCCACTGGTTTAATGCTTTAGGGTATTGACGATTTACATTACATCCAAACGTTTGTTCTTGAGGATATTAACTTTCTTGGTCGGGGCAAATCTAGTATTATATTCCTACTGACTCCAGGCGATTTTTTTTGTCTGGCAGCTCGCATAGGAGCCAGAGGAGATAGCTATAACATCATGAACTGTTGGCCGCCAGGGGTGTTTTCTTCAGCTAAATAAAATGGTCTAGTGGCAGCAGGAAAAACTGTGAGACGTCACTGCAGTGGACGAGTTAATGTTGGCGCCTGGATATTAGTGGATGAGAACAACCAACATTACCACGTAGACATTGACATCTCACGTGTTACCGCACGCAAACGGACATAATATGTCTTTGACTACGCATATTAATAGCTTAAGTCGGAAGACATCCCTTTTACATATGGGAGCGTTCGTTCGTTCGTTTACAGATTTCCTGCACCTATAGCGCAGGCCGGGCCATACATTAGCCCGGTCAGTGGGGTGTGGGCTGACTTAAAAAACAGTAAGGGGAAGACAGGGCCTGGGGATTGCCCAGCACACACGCCCTGACTCCTGGCTGGCTTTGTGGTGTGTGATATGGGAACCATGAAACACCCGCTTCACGCCTACTGACTTAAGCGACTTAAATGAAGCCCCATATTAGAGCTCTGAAATGTCCGCATTTATCTAGTACTCTTTACTTGTCCATTTTGTTCTGATTACCTCCAAACAGTGTACAGTATATCAAATAAAAGAGCTCATACCGAAGCTACGTCGAAAAATCTCCCCAAAGCTGTAAAATCATCTAGAGAGAGCAGGAATAGAAGGGAAAGCACGTCTTCGTGTGGGAGGGATTAGTAGCTAATAACGTTACCATTAAAACGTTACATTACCCCCGATCACCTCCTTCTTTGAACACTTAATGATACCCATCGAGAAAAACAAGGAGAGAGAGAATGGGAGAGTGCCAGCAAATGAGGGAGAGGGGAGAGGGTCGATAATAGTAGGAATCAAAATGCCTGGAGATTTTTTTTTCTTTCTTTTTTGAGACTACATTTCTCAGACTTACTTCAGGCAGTATATAGACAGACTGATATATCCTTCACCTTAGCACGTCATCTGTAACCTTGGTCGGTTTTCTTTTTTTCTTACATTTACTGAACTTATTGTCTTCGTCACTTCATCCAGCTGTCAATCGGGTTAAACCTTTCACCCGGAAGACGTCTTTTGCATATTATTCTTGCCGTTTCCAAAAGTTTCCATTTATTTCAAAGGATAAAGCGTTCATTAACCCCCATCAAGACGAAAGGCTATATCTGTAATGTATAATATCATATGGAGGTAATAAGAACAAATTAATGTCATCGTAGTGAAAGAGTTGAATACCCGACGTCAACCACCCGTCTGTATGGTAATTCAGAAGCAATAAAAGGCCCCGTTCCACTCGTGTTTACTTTGGACGGGGGAATTTCTTTAGTCACCCCTTCTGTCTCCCGGGTTTTCTTTATTGAATTTTTTGCCGTCCGATATTTACAAACCTTCCTAAACTTAAGTGGTGTCTAAGAGCGTTGGTTTATTATTGTATTCACTTAAACAGCTACCAGACTAAAGTGGATGCTAAAATGAACTACGAAAAACAACGCAATCTAGAAAAATAGTAACCTGCCCTCCGATCTCTCTCTCTCTCTCTCTCTCTCTCTCAGGAATGAAACACTGTGCAGTTTTGGGAAGACTGAAAATTGACTAACGTTAAAGATGGATGAGGATTTAGACTGGGAGGAGAGTGATAATGAAAGGTTTGGTGTGACTGAAATTGAATGTGAATATGTTTGAATCTGACAGACGTAGTAAATGTGAAGGTGTTTGAGATAAAGTGAGTGTGAAAGTGAAATAGGCAGATTAGGCGAATAGTGAAGCGTTTGAAATAGGCAGAATGTTGGGTGTGAAAGTTGAGATAGATACCGTATATAAAGTGTGTGTATGATCGTGAGTGTGGTATTGTATGGAGTTCTGAGGCTTTATTTAACTTTCTTCTGAGCTAAAATAAAATCGTTGAAGGTAGCAAAAATAGAACCTAGAATACGTCATCGAAGAGAGAGAGAGAGTGAGAGAGTGAGAGAGAGAGAGAGAGAGAGAGAGAGAGAGAGAGAGAGAGAGAGAGAGAGAGACTTGTTGCTGGGGCTTCCTTTCTTCTCTGATTCAAGTCCCCGGTGAGATTAATCCCCTTTTTACAGTATTCTTGCGACCTCCAGACGATTTTTGTCAGCTTAGGATGGGTTTTTCGAAGTGGAGGGGTTAGATGCAGCCTCCACTAACCCCTTCATTTAAGAGAGTGTTAGGCTTACCCTGAGGTGGTTTGGCCGTGTGAGGGAATGCAGAGGGAGAAATGAGGAGAGTATTGGTTGACTGCAGCATTAAGGTGAAGGGGGAGAGGAAGACAGAGGATGAGACGAAAGGATTAAATGGTTATGTAAGGTGAAGGGGGAGAGGGAGACAGCATGAGACGAGAAGGTGGGATGGTTATATAAGGTGTAGGGGAAGAGGGAGGCAGAGGATGAGACGATAGTATAAAATGGGTATAGGAGAGGGAGACAGCATGAGACGAGAAGGTGGGATGGTTATATAAGGTGTAGGGGAAGAGGGAGGCAGAGGATGAGACGATAGTATAAAATGGGTATATGTATGAAAGAAAGTGGTGTGGAATGGAGTGAGGGCTGCTTGAATGAGAACAGGACAATGTAAAAGCAACTCTTTCAGGATTAAGGCGTCTGGCTATACAGTAGATGGACTAAATTATAGATGGAATTAAGGTTGCTGGATTCTTCAACGATGGAATGGTAAAATCCAAACTAGAAGACAAAAGAACGTTATGTAAAATTCACCAATATTCATCAATACTTTTGCTCCTCAATTAAATTAGAAAAAAATACGGTGTTTACACGTGATCTTCCAGTCAAATTTCATTATACGTATCTTCCTGATCTTTTCTTCCACCTAAGGACTGTGAGAGGCAAGATCCAGAAAATAAGGAAAGAGGAAGAAATATGGAAGTGGGGGAACTATAAAGTCATACTGAAATGGGCTAGACACTAATTCATATATCATTCAAGCCCTTGGAATCTTAGCTCCACCTCCTAATAATGTTCAGGCATAACAAAAATAAACCTGCCGTTCTGTGCTCCCTTCCTTCCTCCCTCCCCCGCTTTCATCCCATCAAAGACGAGAAGTTAATTTGAGTTTTAATCCTTTGGCAATGATCAGAGGGTCGGTGAAGCCTCCAGAGTGGCCTCAGACCCTCTTTGATGTGGGATCGGAACCCATACACGCACTGGCTCAACCGGATCTTTGCCCCAGTTTATCGTTCGCTATTATTGGCTCCAGCGTGAAAGGTTTTGGATCTTTTGTGGTGTGTTATGGAAGGCACTGGATATGAGACCTGTAATCTAAATGACGCAGGAAACTTCTCGCAACTTCCTCTTTGTGATGTCAATTTTGTCGTACACATTAACATTTTCGTGCTTGTTGTTTATACGGAAGACGTGGAAGCACCTCTGACTGCTTTACTTTGCATAAAACTCCTTGACATTTTCTTGCATGTTGTTTATACAGTTTTAAAATCCGTACAATCTGAATAATGAACACACAAGAGGATGTTGGGGTGTTGTCTAGAATAAATTGCTAGCAAAAGTTTATGAAGTCGCCAGAGCCGTTTATGGTACGATCCAAATCTTAATTCTCTCAACACCATCATCATCATTATCATTATCAGCATCATCATTATCATCATCACCATCATCATTATCATCATCACCATCATCATCATTATCATCATCATTATCATCATCATCATCATCATTATCATTATCAGCATCATCATTATCATCATCACCATCATCATGATCGTATTTACCAGTTTATCGTTCACAATTATTGACTTATACGTTTGAGGGTGAAATATTTGGTTGTATAGTCAAATGGCAGGGATACCCGGCGTTGCCCGAGTAAAAACTGACTACACACCGACATTTAGTGAGACCCTGAAGAGCCACCCCCTGTGGGAGACGGTCCCTGGGCTCCCATTTAACCCACTGGACCTATGTTCTTCCCTGGGTCCACTTTCCCAGGGATATATTCCTCATGACCTATTTCCCTACTATCCACCCACTCTCCCACCCCCTTAACCTGCGCGCGCGCGCACACGCACACACACACACACACACACACACACACACACACACACACACACACACACACACACACACACACACACACACACACACATCCTGTCCACCCACTCCCCCTGCCCCACTACGCTCCCCCTGCCCACCCACTCATCTTGTTGAAGCTAATATTATTATAGCTGTAGGAGAAGTTAAAACTCAACGGCATACTGTCCACAGGGCATCCATGTTGACTTAATCAGTTACAGTTAATTCTACATTTAGCTGTCAGGGCTGCCACATAAGCAACTCTAAACCATATCAATAACTCCCACTAAAAGTTATCCATGTTACCTCCTCCTCCTCCTCCTCCTCCTCCTCCTCATCATCATCATCATCATCATCATCATCATCACCATCATCATCATTCTATTTCGCTCTAATAAATGGGATGGGTAGGATATAAAAAGAAGTAACAGGAATGCGCAAAAGGAGAACTGTGAGAAGTGTATCCAGTAAGTTCCTAAGGAAATTATTAACATATTTTTACAGTAGGCGTGTATTATGGCCATTTTTTTTTTTTTTTTTTTTTTTATCGGAGGGAATATCTGTGGTTGAAAAGATTAGGAGAAAATACACTGAGGTGGTTTGGACATGTGGAGAGACACACACACACACACACTGACTAAGAGGGTGTATGTAGGTGAGGTGGAGCGAGGGAGAGGGAGGGGTAGACCGAGGATGAGGTGGAGGGAGGGAGAGGGAGGGGTAGACCTAGGATGAGGTGGAGGGATGGAGTAGAGAGGTACATGAGGGAGGGGGGGGTGAGTTGGGGGGAGGGTAGTCAAATGGTGGGTGACAGAGTGACTTGGAGGCGTTTTGTCTGCGGCCACCCTTTGCGGGATTAGGGCGTCGGGCTATAGATAGATAGATAGATAGATAGAATATCTATGAGGTAATTATGGAGGTAGATCTTTGAACACACACACACACACACACACACACACACACACACACACACACACACACACACACACACACACCTATCTATTTCTCACCCTCATCATATTTTCCTTTCTTTTTTTTTATGCCCTTTATAATAATCTTCCTTGACATTAACCTTTGACCTCCAGGGCTTCAAGGACCCCGTCTACCGGAAGAGGCGTCAGGTATTCTACGACCTCGCTATGAGTTATAAATTGTAAGTAGCCTCGTACCTCCACAGGCATTCTGGTGATTACTGATGGTGAGATGTGGTGATGTGGTTGTGGTGAGGGTGGTGGTGAAGCTAGTGATGAGGTGTTTGTGAGGGATTGTGATGAGGGACTGAATATTGGAAGGATGCAATGTGTTCTGGTGAGTAGTGGTGGTGAAAGGTGGTGACTTGGTTGTGGTTAAGTGATGAGAGTGGTGGTGAAAGTAATGATGAAGTGTTAAGGTGTTTGTGAGGGACTGTGATGAAGGACTGAATATTGGAATGGTGCAATATATGGTGATTGATGCAGTATGGTGGTGAAAGGTGGTGATTTGGTTGTGGGATTTGGAGAGACTTGGTGGTGAAAGTGGTGATGAGGGGGTGGTGATGAGGGGTAGAAATACAAGGCTAAATAATTGGTGTAATATAATCTGGTGATGATGGGAGATGTTGAAGGGTGTTTTGTAAAGTGATGAGAGTGGTGAAGGAGGTCTTGGGTGTTTTGGAGGGACTGTGGTGAGGAGTTACATTTGAAGATAGTGTAAGGTGATAGCGATGGTGTGTTAAGGTGATGAGGAGTAGTTTTGGTGATGGAGGAGGGTGGTGTTGGGATGATGTATGGTGATGGGAAGGGTGTGTTAAGGTGGTGATGAGGTGTTGTGGTGATGAAAAGTGGTGTTAGGATGATGCAAGGTGATTGTGAGAGAGTGATAAGGTGATGATGAGGAATTATGGTGATGAAAAGTGGTGTTAAGATGATGCAAGGTGATGGTGAGGGTGTGTTAAGGTGACGAGGGATTGTGGTGATAGGAAAGAGGTGGTGTTAGGGTGATGCAAGGTGATAGTGAGAGTGGTGAGGTGATGATGAGGTATTGTGGTGATGAAGGAGGGTGGTGTTAGGATGATAGGTGATATGGTGAAGGGTGATAAGGAGGGATGGGAATGGGTCGGAGTGATAATGATGGTGTGGTGTTTTATGATGCATGGTGGTAGTGAAGGTGTGTATAAAGTTGATGATGATAGGGCTGTGGTGAGGGGAGTGGTGACAGGCTAGTACTTATAGTGGTGAAGGGTGATGAGTAGTGATAGTGAGTAGGTGCAGAGATGATTGTAGTGAGGGAGGGATGGTGATGAGTATGACAGGGAGAGTTAGTGGTGATATTGAAGGGCAGGGATACTGTTAATGGTGGTGGTGTGTGGGTGTGGTGATGGTAGTGAAGGGTGGTGTAGAGGATCGTGGTGAGGTGGTGGTGAATAACTGCAGTGATGGTGATGAGGTATTGAGGAGGTAGTGATGAGGATGATAAGAAAGGGTTCTGATGCTTGTAGTGATGGTGGTAGTGAGGGATGGTGATGAGAATGATAAAGTGGAGAGAGAGAGAGAGAGAGAGAGAGAGAGAGAGAGAGAGAGAGAGAGAGTTGGTAGGAATGAATAATTATGACATCAGTGGCTCTACGGTTCCACAAATCTCCATGAAATCCGTAATAATTAATCCCCGTAATAGAGTTTCCTTTCAGCCTTTCATTTCACTAAGAACCTAATGAAACAGATGACCCGGGCTGTAAGCAGATTAAACTATTGATATTACTTTTATTTACGGTCATAATTTAATGCTGAAAGAAAAGGTAAACAGATTCCATGAGAGGAGGATTTTTTATTTTAATCTTACCTGAATTTAAAAGTTTGATTTTTGCAGATACCGTATTTTATTTATTTTTCATATTAATAGTTTGGGTAAAATTTATATATAATTTGAGCTGTTAGACATTATACAGATTAAACTTTCAAATTCGTATCCACCAGAGAACAGAATATCTTCGTTTTGACTTCTGATTAAATGATGTGTGTCGATAATAATAATAATAATAATAATAATAATAATAAATGGAGAACTTACTGAATCCTAATTTCCTTTCTTCCTCTGTGCTGCCTGGTCCTCGGCGGATCTCCAACAGTGGCCAGCCGATCCCCAGGGTGGAGTACACGCCGGAGGAGATCAAGACTTGGTAAGAATATTGAGGTTTAACTTTTTGAGCGGTTTATATCTCTCAGCAAATAATATGGTGTTAGCCTAAATAAAGTTCCTAGGTGCACCAGTAACAGAGATTTGTGGATACTTGTTTTTTTATATATAATCCCTTGACTGCTAGGATTTTTCTTTGTTACAAAAAATTGCCTGTTTTTACGCTGAATAAATAACCAAGACTATACACTGCAACAAAAGGGTGAAACTTGCGGCTCACGATCAAGTCAACCCAGATATAATACTTCAGATAACGCTGGATGATTATTTGGTGGTGAGCGAGACATACAAGCCTGTGTGTGTTTATGCTGTGACCATTCTCTTTCTCATAGTCGGGATAACTGCATTATTTTATTCCAGTTAACGGTAGACGATTTTATTGAGGTTAAATATTAAAAGCATTGAAATTATTAGCCTGCATACTAAGGCACCACGTAAATGAGAGCAGGCATACTTTCTTCTTTTCCGGTTGTTATATTTGTTCATGAAAGACATAAACATTTCTTGGGATGAACCGAATTAATTTTGTTTTTGTTTTTGTTTGCGGTCGATGAAATTTCGAAGAAGGACATAAATATTCACCTCGTCCTCAACATTCCCAGTAAAGGTAAATGGGGAAAAGTGTGTGATGAAAAATTTTGCATATCACGTGTAGAGGGTTTTCATGTGACGTCATCAAACCCAATGTCCTCCATGGCAGTATGTAAACAGCACACGCAGTTGGCCTCCTTTCATTCTCTACGTAAACAACGGTATGTTCTCGCCGCGTCCACAGCTGTCATAGGAATGATCGAGAGAAACACTTACAGTACTACAGGTTACCGAAGACAGTCCAAGATCAGGCAGAAAACATTTTAAACCTGATAAGACGCCAATGGCTTGTTTGGCTGAATTTTATATAGTATCAGGGTCTAGTTCATTTTGTCAGGCAAGTAAAATGTTCTTCTACTTCCATCCTAAACTGCTCCTTAGTTTGTAATGATAGATGACATAGCAGCATGCTTGAGATAGTGGCTTAACCAGGTTTATAAAAATGGGGAACCCCAAGGTACTGTACAGCCAACAGTAGCCTGAGTTAGCCGTGGAGGGTTTGACCGGGAGAGCCCGGGCCGGCCAGTCAGGCCCTTGCCGTCTTCACTGGGGTCTCCCATCTGAAATTTAGGACCAAGTCAAAACACCTTTTTGGTGTTGGACGTCATCAGGATAGAGACCATCTGCTTGTAAGCGTCAAGACTTTCATAACTCTTGAGATCATCTGCTGTGTTGGGGTCTGGTGAAAATATCTCTTATATAACAATCCCAGAAAGCTCAACCCAGTCACTGGACAAATTGATCAGAAAGTACGGATCATCATTTACTGTCATTTTTCCAGCACAACGCTCCATCTCTTCTTGTTCATTCATCCATGTACACACAGGAACTCTGAGTCGATTTTTCCATGTGTTCCAGACATGATAAAAACTGAAACTCTTTCCGAGATTGCGTGTGCTGTTAAATGATGTTGGTCTCCGTCATGGCGGAACATCCAAGTTGGTGATGCCGCCAGTTTGGTGACGTTCTTTTCATTTTAATCACCCCCACTGGGTGATATTGATTTAATATTTTATCCAGCCCAAATTATCTTTCTGTCACTAAGCTATTTAGTTAATATGAAAGAAATATAGCATTAATGCTGATTCAGAAACACTAAACTCTTTCATTCAAACTTGGTCTAAAATTGTAATTTCTCCATCTTGAATGCTGATTTCTGTACATTGTTTAACACTAGAATGTGATGCTAGTCACGAAGAAGTGTTATGGAGAGTATGTTGAGCCGTAGTATTGTCTAATTCTGCCACTGAATTACAAGAAACAGCTTGCAAACTGGGAACTTTGGGCCAAGTTAAGGTGAAAGAACTATAGTACTATTATTAATTCTGCAACATCTTACCCTTTTCACCTTAACGTGACAGAGATTTTCGTCCATTTTCAATGTATTTCACGTAGATGAGTGGCATAAAAAAAAAAGACTGTTATGACTCAGCCTCGTTCCATAGCACCTCTCCGTGACCAGCATCATATTTATCTGTTGTTTCAGTTCGGAGTTTAAGACGGAGAGATGGGAATTATAGGCCAAGAAAGAGTAAAAAGGGTTAAGCATATTTATTATTATTTTTGTTAGTAGTAGTAGTAGTAGCAGTAGTAGTAGTAGTAGCAGTAGTAGTAGTAGTAGCAGTAGTAGTAGTAATAGCAGTAGTAGTAGTAATAGTAGTTGTAGTAGTAGTAGTAGTTATTATTTGGCTCTGCTTTTACTTCCCCAGGGGCACCATCTACCGAGAGCTGTTCAAGATGTACCCCACCCACGCCTGCAAGGAGTACAACAGGAACTGGCCCGACCTCGTTAAGTACTGCGGCTACAGGTGGGTTGTGGGGAGGCAGGGGAGGGGTGGGGAGGACTGGGGAGTAGAGAATGGGGTACGGGAGGGGTGGAGAGGGCTGGGGAGTAGGGAATGGGGGATGGGAGGGGTGGGGAGGACTGGGGAGTAGAGAATGGAGTATGGGAGGGGAAGGGGTGTGTAGAAGGAGGGGACTGGAGAGTAGAGGTGTAGGAAAAAAAAGTGTTGGGAAGGATGGAATGAGAGTAGGTGTAGATGTGAGTTAGGATGTAAAGAAAAATACACACACACACACACACACACACACACACACACACACACACACACACACACACACACACGGAATAAGGAATGTGAACCTGATAAATGTGGAAAATGGAGAGAAAAGGAGTCTGGACCTAAGGGATGTAAGGACTGGTTTTTTAAGGGAATGTGATTAATCTACTAAGCCAGAGAACGTAATTTCCTTTATTTTTGTCCTCCAAAGATTATTACATCAGCTTAGTAAGAGTCGCCAGTAATAAACACGCTCTTGAGTGCTTTGCCAAACCCCTCCAGCTCTAAACTTCTCCTCTAAGCTAAGTAAAATCGTCTGGTGTTAGCTAAATGAAGTAAAAGTTCGTCATCGTGTTGAAGGAGTTAATGGGAAATAATGGAGTAAGGGGTTTAGATCAATTAAAGTGAAAAAGGATGCAGTAGATTTTTTTTAACAATTTCTGAGATTTACTAGTACTGATTTTGATTTTTGGGCTTTGTTTAGAGTATTATTAAGAATATTTTTGTGTAAGTGTATACGTGTATATTTAACTTTTCACTGCTAAATTAGAGTAGTTCACATTTTCACACGGATATATTAAGAGCAGCTGTTTATTTATTTATTTATTTATTTATTTTATGTTTCCAGGGAGGACAATATTCCACAGTTGGCGGACATTGACAAGTATCTCAAGCGTAAGTAATGTTTTGTAAGTCTGACTGTCTCTATCACATTCTTCATTTGCAGTTTCATTTCGAGTACCTATAGATCCTTTCCGCCCGTGTAAGTTACTATAGTTGTTTGTTTATGAGATAATGTGTAGTATTGGTCTGGGACTGAGATGAATTATTTTAAGCCGTCTTCATTTTCACTCGCCATCTTTCACCTCACTCCCATCGTCATTCCTTTCTCCTTCCTTCATTCAGAATGCTGTCATTGCCCTATTTCTCATTCTTCCTCTGTTTCTACCCGCACCTTTTACTCCTTCATTTCCACCTTAGACGATTCCAATGCAGTTCCTCTATCTCTTCCTCCTCTGGCTTCCTCATGACTGATGTTTCTTCAGCTGATGTACTGTACTTTCTGCCTTCACTGACCTAAGAATTAACAAGGCTGACGGGCCTGTTGGGGTTCATCCCGTTGTCCTCAAGAACTGTGCTTCTGTGCGTATACCCTGCCAAGGCATACTCTTTCGCCTTTGTCTGTGGATTTCTCTTTCTCCGTCTTGCTGGAAGTTGCTCTCATTCAGTCTGTCCCGAAGAAGGGTGGCTTTTCCCAGCCTTTAACATCCTGTATTTCTAATTTTTTAAATCTGTTGTTTAAAAAGGCATATTTCTATCATAACCCTCTTTTCGATCGCCAGTATGGGTTCCACCAATGACGCTCCACTGGCGATCTTCTCACCTACCTTTCAGACTCTTGGTCATCCTCTTTTCGGGACTTTGGCGAAAGCTTTGCCATTGTACTTGACATCTTAAAGCTTTCGATCGAGTATGGCATGAATATTTAATTTCCAAACTGCCTTTTTACGGTTTCTATCCTTCCATCCGTGCAATCATCTCTAGCTTCCTTAATGATCGATCTATAGATGCTGTCGTAGACGGTCACCGCTCTTCTAGAGCTATCAGTAGTTGTGATCCTCAGGGTTCTGTACTATCACCAACTCTCTTCCGTCTATTCATCAGTGACTTTCTAACCTGTACATTTAACCCTATCCACTTATACCCTGATGACTCCACCCTTCACCTTTCCATTCGATTCCAGCAACGTCCATCTCAGCAATTACTTCAGCAATCAAGGGTTGAAGCTATGGCACATGTAATGTCTGACTTGGCTCATATCTCTAATTGGAATAAAATTAATCTTGTTTTTAATGTATCAGACTCTCAGTTCTTACGTCTTTCTACACGTCAGATCTTCCACAGGAGTACCCTCTAATTTTTAGCAATATCCAACTCAATGCTGCATCACCTATGAACATACTAGGGGTTTCGTTCTCTTGAAATTATCATGAAAAGATCATATTACCTCTCATGTAAAATCTGCTTCCAAGAGATTAGGTGTACTAAGCAAACTCTGTGCTTTCTTTACCCAGTACAGTTGTTGACTTTATACAGGGGTTTTATTCGCCCCTGTGTAGAGTACAACTCATGTGTGTATGTGTGTGGAGGGAGGAGGGGAAGATCACCCATATACAGCTCTTCTCAACAGGGTGAAGTCAAAGGCTTTTCGTCTCGTTAACTCTCCTCTTCTTACTGGTTCCGTTCAACTTCTGTTTCTTTGCCGCACTGTCTTTTCTGTCTCTACTCATTGGTCACTTCTCTCTGAACTGCCTGCTGCATCCCTGTTCCACTACGGAGGGGGCGTAGCACCCGTCTGGCAGCCATCTTTCACCTCCTTTCTGTCCAAATCTTTTAATGTAAGAGTTAACAGATACTTTCAACCTCCATGTATGCAGCAGGTCAGCTCTGGAACTAATTTTCTCTGTTTATATTTCCTTCAGCCTGTGACCTCCAGTCATTTAAACGCAGTATGTCCAGGTGTCTCGAAATGAACGGATCGCGAATTTGGCTCGCTGTTATTTGTTTCGTTAGAGGGAATAATTTATGGACTTCTGACTTTTGGTTCCGCCCTCCTTGCATTAAAAAAATACTTCCTTTCTCTCTATTCCCATCGTCGAATGACCTCCTCATCTTTCCACTCCATTCTCCAGCTTGTCCAGATTCTTGTCGTTGTCCCCATACCCCAACGCCGCCGCCACAACTAGAGTATTCCCACTAAGCATCACTAACTTCATTCTCCAACCACCGCTTCCACAACTACAGTAACCCCCACCATCCACAGGCACGACGGGGTTCTCGCTTCGTCCTGTGGCTGGGTACCTCTCCCCGCGTGACTTCCTGGCGGGGCTGGCCTTCAGGGTGTTCCACTGCACCCAGTATATCAGGCACTCGTCAGACCCATTCTACACCCCGGAGCCGTAAGTTGTGGTTGCTCTTTCTTGTGTAAGTGTGGGTTAATTTTAACTATAGCTTTTTATTTTCGGTAGTGACTGATAACTCCAACATCGTTCGGCTCTGTTCATGGCCAAGTGTAGTCATAAGATTGATTTGATTGGTAATGAAGAACAGTTATTCCTACCTCTTAACTAAAGCTCATTAACCCTTCTCATCCATCACAGCTTTGGACGCCTTCAGTAACCAGGTCACCTTTAGATTTGCTACCTGGCTTATTGTGCACCCACCCACTAGGCTTACGGTATAGACGAGGCCTATATATTTTCAAGGTGCCAGGCAGTCTCCCACTGCCCACGATGCACCACATTTTATGGAGGCCATATCCCAGTAACCAAAACACCATTTGTTTAGCAACTGTGCACATAATAGGCCTGTGGTATAGGCAGAATTTGTCTATTTTCAGGATTTTAGATCCTTCCCGCCCCTCACCCCCCACCCCCCACACACACATACACACACACATTCACAGAGTGTATATCAGTTTCCTGATGGTGTACCCAACTAGACACTCCATTGTTTAATCATTTGTTGTGTAACTTTACATGCATAGTAGGCCTATGGTAAAAGCATAGTTTACTGACTGACATTTCTTGAAAACGGTGCCTGGAGAACATGACGGCTGAAAGTGAACCCAACTCTGCTTACACCGCATTGCCTTGAGACGGTACCAGTTCTGTATATCAAAATTTTTATCTGTACATTCGCAGCCCTTTCCCCTACCTGGTCCTCCTTGCATCACCATTCAAGGATGCTGTAACAGTAATTAGTCCACCGCTGGTTCTGCTGCAGGTACATTGCACATAAAATACACATGTAATAATGTCCAGCCTTTTGATTTGCAAGGTTCAAGGATCCCCTTACTCCCAGCAAGACACCGTAAGTGGTTTCTGTATTTCAGTAACTTTTTTCCGTCTTGGGGTGTGGAATTTATACCAGTTCAATAGGCTTATGGTAAAGGCGATCTCTTGCTTTAAAAAGAATGCCCTCTACAAGCCTTAGAGTTTGTTCATGCCTTCTCTGTAACCATGCAGTCTTTAGTTGTCTTGTTATATACGCATAACCCATGATAAAGCTCTTGCCTACTGATTGCACGGTTCTACAGTAGGTACCTTCCCCCCTCCCTCCCCTCAGCACCCTCTTCCCCTCATCATCATGAGTTCTTGTGAAACTTGTGTTTATATAATGAAACCACCTTTGGCTGTACAACTCTAGACACACACTAGGTCTATGGTGAGGGCCCAGCATATCCCTTTTCAATGTTCAGTCAGGTACGCTGTCCAAGGAAATGGCCACTTGGGGATACGTTGATGTTTAGCTGTCGGTACGTGGATTGAGTCTAATCAGAATGATAATGTCATCGTAAGTGTTAGCTATAGTAATGTTGCTAGTCAGAATATCCCACTGGGAGTGACCCCCTTGCATAGATTCGATCCCCTGAATTTGACTTTTTTTTTTTTTCCGATTACGTAATGTCTTGAAGGGAAATAGGCTGACCATATACCTTTCAGTATATCGGACTCTTGTAGGCTAGCATCGGGCCCTCACACCTAGGAAGGGGTAAAATGGTACCGGTATTGTCTATTTTCGTTTTTATTTTTGCATTTTGCTTTGACTGTATATACGGTACATTTTATCTTTAGTAGTTGTTTAGCACAGGTTCCGTTGGGTTAAACAAAAATTCAGTAGGATTATTTCCATGTAAACAAGACCGGGATGATAATGGATGGTGTTTTAACGCTATACATCCGTGGTATATCATTTAGAGTTCAGGCTGGGTGGTGAATTTGTACTGCAATTATTACTCCATAGTGTAGGGAACAACACACTGCCTGTCGATGGAGAACTAACTGTATTATGGAAATTTAGGTGATATACTAATTTCTGATATTATTTTGAAAGGGTGAGTGATGAGTGTGTGTATGCATGATCCAGTTCACGGAGCAGTCTTGATAACTTCCCTTTTAGTTGCCTCTTCCTGGTTCATGATTCAACACAACCCGCTGAATTAACAATGAGACTCCTATGACACTTGTGATTTATTAGACCTGGCATCAGCTGGAACAAAATGCTGTAGTTGTCCCGATCATGAGAAGGTTAATCATAGCAGTACAATCTTAACACAGCTAAGTAAAATCGAATAAGATTAGCTGGAATAAAATGCCAGCCTAGACGCGACCATGAAAGGGTAAAGTTAGGATGATACACTGAGGCTCTTTATTCACTCTGAGGCTCTTTATTCACTCTGAGGCTCTTTATTCACTCTGAGGCTCTTTATTCACTCTGAGGCTCTTTATTCACTCTGAGGCTCTTTATTCACTCTGAGGCTCTTTATTCACTCTGAGACTTTATTACTCGTCCCGGGTATTGTTTTCACTCGGTTTGTCTGTCTGTCTGTCTGTCTGTCTGTATGTATGTATGTATGCATGTTAAACGCGAAAACTACTGTTGCGATTTTGACTATAATTACAGGGATGATCGACTATGACCTTCTGATCACCTTATTAAATTTAGGCCAAACTGGGCCAAGGCCCAGGCTGCAGGCCCCAAAAATGTAAATAAATAAATAAGTAAAATAAAAAAAGGGGGGGGGAGTTCTCCATAACTCCTTTCAAATTCGTCATATAGACATGAAACCAAAACCTAAAGGTGCATCTTTCAAATCTGCATCCTATAACATGCCTCAGTACATCAGGGGGGTCACCCCCTAATTAGCGGTAGGGGGGTCAATGTCAGGTGGGTCGGGCCCAAAATTTCAAGTGGGAATAAAATCGTCAATTTTCACCCGATTTTCCTCCAACTTTGATATGTAACATCTTTGACTAGATATCCTGTTGTGTTTATACGTCAGCACTAAAATGACTGCCGGGGACGGGTTTGCTGTGCCTGGGCACCGCTTCTTGTCCTCCATTTTTTTTTCTCTCTCTCTGCCCAGGGACTGCTGCCATGAACTGCTGGGACACATGCCGATGCTGGCCTGTCCCTCCTTCGCCCAGTTCTCACAGGAAATTGGTCTTGCTTCTCTCGGCACCAACGATGAGGAACTGCAGAAGATTGCCACGGTAAGGCGTAATGCGGGAGGTTAGTTCCTTACTTTACCGGGTAGTTCCATTTTTTTACCGACTAATTCATCTTTTTCTACTGGCTAGTTCCATTTTTCACAGGCTAGTTCCATTTTTTACCAACTAGTTCCATTTTATTACTGGCTAGTTCCAAATTTTGTTTCGACTAATTCCACTTTTTTCTGGCTAGTTCCTTTTTTCCGGATAGTTCCATTTTTCATTGGCTAGTTCCATTTTCTACCGACTAGTTCCATTTTTTTTTACCGGCTACTTCCAGTTTTTCTCCTAGTTCATCTTCTTTGTGGGCTAGTTCCTTTTTTTACATACTAGTTCTATCTTTAGTTCCAGTTTTTTTCCAACTAGTTCCAGTTTTTTGGCGGCTTTTTTTTTTTTTCTCTCACCCTAAAGCCCCTTGAATCAGGTGACTTATTTTCTTAGTTTTTTCTTTGCCAGTGTACTCTCGCAGCAGAAAGTATTAGGCACCAAATGATCGAGGATTTCACAGGGAGCGTTGTTGCTATTTATGTTTCTTCTTAGGGAAAAAATTTGTGAATGAACTGTGTATTTCATATGTTGCATAAAGTTTGTTCCTGAATGGATAGGCGCGCGCGCACGCACTCACACACACACACACACACACACACACACACACACACACACACACACACACACACACACACACACACACACACACACACACACACACACACACACACACACACACACACACACACACACACACACACACACACACACACACACACACACACACACACACACACACACACACACACACACACACACACACACACACACACACACACACACACACACACACACACACACACACACACACACACACACACACACACACACTGCAGAAATACACATGAAACGCCACTGGAGATTATTTTCAGACGTTTCATTCACTGTTTCAAAGTATATTAAAGTTTCAGACGCCTGTACTGGAGCGAGTGTACCTCCAGACGGTTTAATCAATCTTAGGAGAGCAGTAAATGGATCAGTGGAGGCTTTATCTAACCCCCTAGTTCCAAAAACCTCTTCTAAGTTGTATAAAATCGTCTGAAGGAAGCGAGGAAGAAATCGAAAAAAAAAAAATGCTTTATAGGACTGATTAACTGTGTATGTGATTTTTTTTCTTCTTTTTTCTTGATTTTGTTTTAGTATTGGTCAGTATTATTTATCGTTTGTTTTCCTAATTTGATGTCTTCTTACTTGGCATAATAACTTCTCTTCCTTACCCTTCATCACCTCTTAGCTCAAGAGATTGGAACAACATTATGTCTCTTTTTCTTGTAATTAATACCACTTTTCTTAACTTACTCTTCTCCAGACTCTATGTATTACGTTATTCATGCTTCTTATTATGCTCATTTGATTCCTCTTATTTAACTTGCTCATCCCTAGACACTACGTATTATTCTTGCTTCTTATTATGCTCATTCGATTCTTCTTATTTAGCTTCTTCTCTAGACTCTTCGTATTATTCTTGCTCCTTATTATGCTCTTTTAATTCCTCTGATTTAGCTACCTCTTCTCTGGACTCTACGTATTATTCATGCGCCTTATTATGCTCCTCAAATTCCTTCTTCTTCACCTCCTCTTCTCTAGACTCTACTTATCACGCTACATATGTTCCTTATTATGCTGCTCTGAATCCCTGTTATTTAATTCATGCTCCTTATTTTCCTGATTCCTGTTAACCGCTTCCACGTTCTTTATATTACATTAGTGTCATTTGCTTCCATCTTAAATTTCCAATGCTTTCTCTACACTTCATACAAGACGATGAGCAGGTATTCCGCTCAGGTGTTAAAACGCGATCTTTACACTTTCCGAGCTTCCTCTTACGTCAATTCAGCTTACTCATATCACTGACGTACGCGATGGTCTAATTCTCTCTCTCTCTCTCTCTCTCTCTCTCTCTCTCTCTCTCTCTCTCTCTCTCTCGTAAACGTATCCAGCCTAACGTGATTTATGCCTGAAAAATCCAGAGAAATACTACTTCAAAAACTCATAAATTTTTTCTCATATGTAATGTAAGGGTTTCTTATGTTTCCTACTAATCACTTTTCTTTTTACAGCATAGACAACACGGTACGGCACATGGTATATAGCTCAGTAATAAAATACCCTATAGAAAATAATGTCGTGTATGTGTCCCTTCCTGTAAGGTCAGCATTATCTATTGACATTTTCATTCATTTTTGTGGCTGTTGGTTTTTTCGTGTTTAATTTTTCTGGCATACTGCGAACACACCTGAAAACATGTATAATTCACTGGAGAAAAACTTTTGCCTGTAATGTCGGGGTGGGGGTATGAGAGTAAAGGTTTGGAAGAGTTTGACCATGAATCTATATTTGCAGTTAAAAAACAATCTATCTTTCATAAATTCCGCTAAAGCATATTTCTTCCTGGCCCCCAGAATCACGGAGGGGGAAGTGTGGTTGTAAATGAATGTATTTGGATTTTTTTTTTTTTTACCTTAACAGATATTTGGAACTGAAACTAGAAGTAGAAAATGTGCAAAACCATTTTTCTTTGATCACTTAAGGAAATCAAGCCGTGTATTTATTTGCATGTGCCACAATATTAGGTAAACAGTAAATATTTTGTAACAAGTTTATTATACGTTGCAATAAACCAGATCAAGTAATAGAATGAACTCTGTGTCTTAAGTGTTACCTGAATATTGTCACAGGATAACAGCTATTAATCTGTATTCTTCCTGCAGCTGTACTTCTTCACGGTGGAGTTTGGTATGTGCAAAGAGGTGAGTATGTTGGAAGGTTGTTTGCTGTGGTGTATGAAAACGATGTCATGTACAATCGCGGACAGTAATATCGACCCACTTCCCTACGATAAATAACGAGACAGTGAACAATAGATTTGGAAACTCCTTGATATTATCTTCTGAACCCAACAAACTTTTTAAAATATTGTGTAAGAGTTCCATACTTTATCGACCAAAAGTGGAGCAATATTCCTGACCACAAGTGTACATAATTGTATTCTGTCACACAAAGTAATACACCGAGTCTTTTACTGTCGCCCTTACTCATGAACAGTTTCTTATTTCACTATTTAAATGAAAGAATAAATTACTGTACTATTTGCGTCAGGTTACCCAAATTTATCCCACGTCACCTTCTCCCCTCTCATCCCTATTTTTCCTTGTATCAAACCAGTCCAGCCCTTTTCTGTCC
Organism: Coenobita brevimanus; assembly: GCF_032717465.1. NCBI lineage: Eukaryota > Metazoa > Arthropoda > Malacostraca > Decapoda > Coenobitidae > Coenobita > Coenobita brevimanus. Next base: position 29,717,788 of record NC_136974.1, read on the forward strand.
CATCTTTTCCGTCAAAATATTATGTTGTAGTGCATTTGTGAGGGGGGTAAAAATGCAGATGGTTAGGCCTTTGAGATGGAGCAAAGATCACTAGGACTTAAATAATGTAAGAGCGAATGTGTGGGTCATGTCACTTGGCATTCTGTTCATAGTTCTCCCTCTTTCATGCTTTCTCTTTCCTTATTTATTGGATCCTACATCACTACAGTCATAGCTGGTAAATAAGGGGTTGTGATGACGTTTTCAGTGCAAGTGGCCTCTATGTACATATACCTGGATAAGAGAAACGAAATCATACGTTATATAGAGTGGGTTTGTAGCTGAGTGTAGATGAATTACTGCGTTACTTTTCGCCTGGGTCAGCCCATATCTAGCCATTCTCACCATCGCCAGCATAATCCTGTTCAAGCTGTGTTCATCTCGCACAATATCCTTTCTCTCATACCATTCCTCGCAAATCTTCTCCTTTTTATTTTATACTCCTGTCCCACCCTAGTTTATTTTTAATCTTATCCCCCTCTAGTCTTATCCTACCAATTTAATCCATTCATAATCTCTTCCCACTGTAATTTTATCCTGCCGTAATAATTTGTGACAGATATTGTAGTTAATAATTTCTCAGTGTATTATTATCTTGTTTAAATCTTTCTCAATAATATCCTGGATCTCCTCTTACCGTAATGTTATCCCTCCTTAATCTCTTTTCCTCCTCCTTTTTCTTACTTCAGTTTTATTCCACCTTCATCATTTCCCACTTATTTTGACCTTTCTTTCCCCACTGTAACTTGTCTTGTATTCTCGTTGGTTAAGTAGGGTCCCTAACACCTCTTCCTTAACGATTTATTTGTGGATATGGCTGATTGATATCCCTTTGCACGCTATTTATGCGGAGCGCTGTGATGTTGGAAGGATTTTTGTAACATAAGAGGACAGTATGGTGTAATAAGCCAGATAAGTCTGACTGGAAATGGTGTTAGGGAGAATACTGGCCTATATCCCTCCTTTAGTCTTTTCCCAGCGTGACTTGATTTTCCACGCTCCCTCAGGATGGGAACTTGAGGGTGTATGGCGCGGGTCTGTTGTCGAGCATCGGTGAGCTTCGTCACTCCCTCTCCTCCTCTGCACGTGTGGAGCCCTTTGACCCTGAGCATGTGTCTCGCGTCCCTTGCATCGTTACCAGCTTCCAGGAACAGTACTTCTACACCGATACGGTTGAGGTGGCCAAGGAGAAGCTCAGGTGAGGTATAAATAATTGTAAAGGTAGAGGAATGAGAGTAGCAATACGTATAAAAGAGAGGAGAAAAATATGAGCCTAACTCATTATGAACTTCCAACAATATTACTTCTTCATTGATGCCTCTGAGAAGGCACAGGAAGAGCTATGGTGAGGTACAGAGACGTCGGAAGATGTATACAAGAAGGAAGGGAGGAAGTGGGGATGCAGTGGGAAGAGCACTTTGTTGTTGTTTCCTAATCCTGGTCTGTCTGGCCGAGCAAGCCCGTCTACCACAGTAAGCAGCTGTGTCTGTGGGGCCGTAGTACAGGTACAATACATTACACACATTGTACAGGGATCCAGCACCCCCTTGTGGTAGAGAATGCTCCACCAAGGTTGGGCCTGGGTCAATCCTCACGGTGAGGTGTTGGAAAATATGTTTATCTCCTGGGTGGACGCCAGATCTCCTCAATCGAGGGTGCACAGTGCTACCTCATGTAGTTCCTCATCAGCAACGGGAAGAAGAAAGTAAAGGAGCATGACTAGTATTTGTACTTTCTCTCAGCACTATTAATAGGATGTAGAAATTTTCAGAGCAGATTATGTGAAATTATATAATGTTGCCGCTCACTACACACCCAAGATATGTATAAGAGGTATCAGCCTACGAGTACAGGTATAATTCATCCGTAAACATCATATGTATTCATCTGTAACATAGACTCATCCTAAATCTTTAATCTGTAGAACTTACCGGCATCCTGAACATTTACTAATGGGAATTACCTGTAGTCACACAGCTGAAGCACATAATTTTTCATTAATTATTATCCCTCCTGAAGCCGTGTGTATCATGAGCAGATACATAATTACTAAAAGTTAAATTTGCCTTACAGTGCTTGATGTGTGGTGGAAGCAATTAGTTTGCTGATTCTCCATAGTTCAGTCCAGTTAAAGAGCTTGAGGAGGTAGTCCTGTAGTTTAAATCTCTAGGATATTATTACTCCAACTCTTACATTAGAAGTCTGCTATAATATTATAAGCTTACTACACTTCAGATTTCTATGTCACACTAAACATACTTCAAATTACATTGTACTTAATATATCTGACTGCAGAGCCTATGTGTCAACGATCCAGCGACCATTTGGTGTGCGGTACAACCCCTACACCCAGAGTGTTGAGATCCTTAGCAACACAGAGAAGATTGCAGCTCTGGTATCCGAGCTGAGGGGCGACCTCTGTATCGTGCGTAACGCCCTGCAGAAGATACACGTGAGACAATGTTTTTTTGTTCATTAGATAAATTACTCTCAGATAGTAGGTATGGTTGCATTTTTTTTATTATGCAACAATGTGCTTATGTACCAAATTTATTATGTAAGCCACCACTTACTCTAACAGAAGTATATACACCAATAGTTACTTAGTAATACTTCTCTGTATATAATACATATCACAAAATATGGTGCTAGGTGGTGGCTACCATCGTCTGCTTACTTGATGTAGTGCTGCCTACTTCTTCCTTCACCGTTGTCATTCTTTTCTCTGTGTCTGCCCTCCTCTTTTCCTGTTTCTCCCAACCTTCCTGTCACTGCTCATTGGTCTTTCCACTTCAGGTAGCGCTACACTGAGTTACATGCCAAATGTTTTCCTGTAACCCAAGAAACAATATACAACACTGGGTGATAACCATACGGGATGATGTGGAGCCTACTGTGGTGTCCCTGTTACCTGGGTGGAGAGACGCAAATGTGGTATCCATCTGGTAACCAAACCTCCACACTCTTCCCCACTCCTCGTTGTGGTGAGGCATCAACCGCAAGGAAACATCGATTCACTGTAGGGGATGGTCTTGAAGAGTGGTTGCTTGCTTGCGGTTGATGGGTCTGTTCGGCCAGATAGACCGGGGTTACACAACAACATCATAAGGCAGTTTGTTTCATATTACACATAGATACACGATAATTAGACAGTTTGTATAGTGCCATATAGTAAGAGATGGTTGTAACTGAACTTTTGGGGTGGATGTCAGTTAGTACATCTTATAGACAGAATTATGCGGGAGGTCCTGATTAGTGGTAAGTACAATAAATGCACCTGAGAGTACAGCATTTACTTTTTTTTTTTTGTGCGTGCGTGTGTGTGTGTGTGTGTGTGTGTGTGTGTGTGTGTGTGTGTGTGTGTGTGTGTGTGTGTGTGTGTGTGTATGTGTGTGTAACAATGGTAAAAGACGCGTGATTTTCACTTGTTTTGTAAATGATATCTGTTTCCAAGTGTGGTGATTGATGATGTGTACTATTTGTGATGATGGGGCGTGATGGTTTGAACTGAAAATATTCGGTTGCCAATAGAATGGCCAAAAGTAAGATGGTTAGTCTTGTGTCTGATGATGTACACCAGTTGTTATTGTAGACTGATCTCTGCTTTCAGGAACATGATGAAGATGTGGACATAGAAAACTTCACCAGCATCTTGACCTCAGCCCTCAAGACGGACGATTCATCTAAGACTTGAAAAGCTCTGCCTGACATCCAACGGTTTCTCTAGATTGTACCCAGGGTCTTAGGTAATTTTTTTTCCCTCTTTTTGTTGTCTTCATTTCTTATTTGTTTTGTCATTACCACTGAATAATTTATCCTGATTATCAGTTGGATTATTTTATAGTTTTCACGTCATTAATTTAGTAGTTTTTGTTGTAACTGCCGGATATATATATATATATATTTTTGGCTCTTGTCGATTGCAGTATTTACATCTTTAATTATCTTCTTTAGTTACCTTGTCCTGTTTTGGGATATGGTCTTGGGGTCATATTCCTTATTTGTCACACTTAAATCGGTTAATTTGTGCGTATATTCATAGTCACTTTCTCTTTCCTTGTTTTGGGGGTCCTACTCCATCGTATCATTAGGCGGAAAATATGGTCAGGATAATAATTGTTTTTTTTCTTATATGGCAGGTAAAAGAGAGAGGCATACGTTTATTAGGTATTCTTGTGTTTCGTCATTATTGGACAGCTTCTTGTAACCCTCAGCTTTGTCATGATGTTGCTCTGCGTTTAGTCATTCCAAAACTTACTGTACCTTTTTATATGGTATGCGGTTATAGGTACACAGAATCCCTTATATCTTTACCCTGAACGGCTTAGTATGCTACAATGATCCAATTCTTCCTTTAGGACCAGGCCATCTTATCTCTGTCCTCCTCCTTGCTTTATACCCATTCCTTCTCATATCCAATCTATTGTCAATCTTTCTCTTCTTCCAAATAGTGTACCACTGTTTGTTATTTACAGTTAGTCAGTCATTATTACTAGAGCTTGCAACCTCCTGTAAACAGATAATATAGTAGCTGAGTAACAGAAGAATAACATATTTAATATAAGTGACAGCGTTCCCACATATAATCCTGTGCTTCCGTAGCGAGGGTAAGTGCATAAAATCATGGGTAACCTATAATAATTGTCTCAAGTCTGGAAACACCTGTAGAACAACTGTACTGTTTGGTAGGTGAAGAAGAAAATGTATGTAGTAGCTAATTTTGTTTTTATTCTGCACTGTAAATACATACCTCTAATTTGAGGAGGAGGGTTGGAAGGAATAGTTTAATTTATGTATATGCGAGAGCCTATCATGCCATTAGAAGCTCATGAATATTTACCTGACCTGTATATCATGCTTTGCACCTGCGTACATGTAACTTGCACCTTAAAAATATGAGACTGGTTCACTTGATCCTTTTATTGACGGTCTACCTTGAATAACCTCTGATAATAACATTTCGAACTTAGAAATGTAGTTTTTAAATATCCTGCAAGAAGTGGTTTCGTTTATGTTATATAACTTACCTTGAATTGAGCATTTTGCAGCCTAACTAATTCATTTATTCTTCCCTGTGTCAGAGAGGGCTATATGTATGGATATTTTCTGTAGCCTGCCTATATAGCACTGCAGTGCAACCCGTAATGAAGAATACAGTAACACACTCACCTAAGCCCAACAGAATTTAGTTTCAGTAATGGTAACAGTAAACCATTTTGTAAGTGAGGCACAATACTGAACACACTCATTTTTGCAGCATCGTATGAATTGTCACTACCTCCATGCTTTGCCCACGGACCTCTTGACTCCGGGGACGTCTTTTTTAGTTCAACCTTGTTACCTCAAGACGATTTTTATTCAGCTTTGAAAAGGACTTTCGCATAGATGGAGTTTCAGTCTGACAAGTCTCTCCTGAGCTGAATAAAAACATCTGAAAGTGTTGGAAATTAAATAAAACGTTCGTTCTCTGGCTGAAGGCGTCAAAGGTAATGCGGCTAATGAGGCAAATGGAAGCAGTTATCACGAGACTCACCTGCACTGTGAAGAGATCATTAATTTATACCAGAGAAGAAGAACAGTAAAATATATTCAATGATCTTGGCCGAGAATTATTTGAGAGTTCGTTTGATTTGGTATCAGATTTGGTCCTTGAGAAATCATTAGAGTAATAACAATGCAGAAAGCGATTGAACTGATGAGAGTTATTCTCTTGTCAGATGCCGATCAAGGTTTTACAAGCCTTCTGGTATGGTGACGTCCTCTTGATGTTAGTCTTGTTGCCATCAGACAGTACAATTCAACTTCGGAAAACTCTCTCGTTTTGAATTGGTAAGGGCAAACTTCTTAACTCATTCACTACGAGAGTCTTTTCCTGAGCATTATAAATGAATAAATGAATAAATATATTGTGACTGGGTGACCAGACAATTATAGAAAGTGGACAGTGAAGGCTTAAACGAGGAGTGAATGACTATGTGGCTAGTTACACAGGGCACCCTGTTGAAAGTCCTCCATCTCTTATTCTCTACTTTTCTTGTTTCTAGATCCAGCCCATTCCATTGATTTAACAGGAAATAATGGTAGGATGATGCTCTGTTTTCTATGTGTGAATCCTGCCAACTTAAAATTTTGAAGGAATGAAGAGCATGATGATGAAGATGATGGTGGTGGTGATGATGATGATGATGATGAAGGAGTTAATTTAGTTTTGATACTTTAGTGAGATCATTTCTGCAACCCATTTACCTCATCTTTAACCCATTGGCGGCCAGAGTTCCTGTGAGTGGCTGGACGGGTACTAAGCGTGCCGCCCTCCGCCTATCGGCTCATAGTCGCAAAGCTCATAGGTCCCTGCCCCGGGGTTCCCTTCTTTATTAAAATTTGAAAATGCGCAGTTCTGTCCAATATATTGGACGCTGGGCACCAATGGGTTAAGTGGACAGTAGGTATAACATAAGGATGGTAATGTAGGCTATGCACAATTTTAGTTTTGTTACTTAAGTGAGCTTCGTGCTGGGTCACGTGGAGGCTGGTGACCTGACACTGACCTTACTTGACCTGGCCTGACCCGACTCCACCTCTCTCTCTCTCTCTCTCTCTCTCTCTCTCTCTCTCTCTCTCTCTCTCTCTCTCTCTCTCTCCCATCTATACAAATCCATCTTCATATTATTCAGACACTAATATAACACAACCCAGTCTCAAAAAATATCTCCTTTAAAAATTCAATATATATATAGTTATAGTCTCATAGCTTAGTCCTGTTTTCCATCCTATCCACACGTTAAAAAATAAAGGAATTTGGGTTAGGATGGTAATAATGCTGATAGTCCCAATAAAGAGGGTACAAAGCAGTAGAATAAAGTAGATTAGCACGTAGAACACTATGATGTCTACCTAAGTACTCCTTTACTAGTACTTTAATGGCGAAATAAAGCAGTGTCGGCCCGGCTTGGACCCTCTTCCATGTCAGGCAGTTTTATTCATTTGTTTATTTTTCTTTAAGCAGCGTTGGCTAATCTACTACCTTTGCCTGTGGAATTAATGGCAGTTGTATAGAGTAGAGTAGTAAGCCTTAGTGCTAAACCTCTTCAGTACGATGACCTGCTTTGTGTTCATCCATGCTTGTGGGAAGGGAGGTCTAGATGATGATGATGGTGGTGATGATGTTGATGATGATATGGCAGTGATGATGATTATGACGATGGTGGTGATGATGATGATGATGATGTTAGCGATGATAATGATGATGATGATGACATTTACACGATTGTCCTCACATTTAGGGGTAGACATTGTGTATTGAAATGATGAGAAGGAAACCCCATCTACTATATAAACTCTTGCCCAAGTCGAAAAAAATCATACGTTAGGGGCAAGAACACACCGATAATAAGCCCGTCATCGTAGTGAAGGGGTTGAATAAAGAGGCTGAAATATGATAATGAATAAATTTATCGAGGAAATACTTTAGCAATAAGAGGCTGAGGAATTAAAACTTGTGTGTTATATTTACCTCTTCAGTTGAGTGATGTATTCTGTTATTTTATTTTCTATGCCTCCAGATGGTTTTATTCATATTAGGGGAGGTTTAAGGACGGTTTTATTCATGGTAAGGCAGGTGAAGGACGGTTTTATTCATGTTAGGGGAGGTGAAGGACGGTTTATTCATGTTTTATAGGTGAATGATAGTTTTATTCATGGTAAGGCAGGTGAAGGACGGTTTTATTCATGTTAGAGGAGGTGAAGGACGGTTTATTCATGTTTTATAGGTGAAGGACGGTTTTATTCATGTTAGGACAGGTGAATGATGGTTTTATTCATGGTAAGGCAGGTGAAGGACGATTTTATTCATATTAAGGGAGGTGACGGACGATTTTATTCATATTAGGGGAGGTGAAGGACGATTTTATTCATGGTAAGGGAGGTGAAGGACGGTTTATTCATGTTTTATAGGTGAAGAACGGTTTTATTCAGGTCAAGGCAGGTGAAGGACGGTTTATTCATGTTAGGGGAGGTGAAGGACGGTTTTATTCATGTTTTATTGGTGAGGGACGATTTTATTCAGGTTAAAAGGTGAAGAACGGTTTTATTCATGTTAGGGCAGGTGAAGGACGGTTTTATTCACATTAGGGGAGGTAAAGGACGATTTTTTAAATGTTAGGGGAGGTGAAGGACGATTTTTTTTTTTTTTAGAGGCCCATTGTGGTGAAGGGGTTAGTGAAATTGTATCTAGCACCTTCGTTCCATTTTTTTTTTTTTTTCTAAGATCGATGTCTGGAAGGAGCAAGAAAAAATAAAGAATACATCAAGGGACTGAAGAGGTTAACTGCACTAATCTAAGCTAATCTAAGTGAGCCCAGAGATAGCTTTAGGTAATCCTGTATAGTAATCCCCATTCTGTGTGCCGTGTTGGGTCTGGTGTGCTAGGAAGAATATTAAAGTTAGAGGTGTAATTAGATTTTTATTTTGGTTTATTACTGGGTGCTTTATTACCTCGAGAAATATTGTTCGTTATGTTTATGTGATATTCCTCTTAAGCCTCAGAAATGGGTGGCTTCGAGAGATTAGTAAAGTTATCCCCCGTTAATCATAATAAAGTATATATACATCTCCCTTCGTTGTTTGAGGCTTAAAGTTTGTACTGTTCATTTATTCGTATGTTTATCAATAGCACAAAATATTACCGTCATAGAGTAATAATGTTCGTATTGTTTATCTGATATTTATTGTTCTCTTTGCTTCCATGACTGCAAATGTTATACCTTCTTGACATTTAATTTGAAAGCAATATACCTCCAGGAGTGAAAAGACCCAACATGGCATTACAAGTCCTTCACCATTACCTTGATAACATTACCACATTCATTGTTTCCTCTTTGAGGCTGGGGATGAGGGTGATTGTTAGGGCTTCTTCTTGTCAGGTCTTCTTGTATAGTAAGTGAGAATAACGATTGCTGAAAAGAAGCGGGAGAAGACATATGGAGTTAACAGAATAAGGATATTTTCTTTGTAAAGCTAGTTTCTTGGGAAGTCAAGAAGTTGGAAGACTTGGTTTGAAATGTAATAGGCAAAACAGGAACATGAAGATTGCTGCGAAGAAACACTAGAACATGGATAGGTTCTTAGTAAGGCTAGTGTCACTGGAAATAAACAAGTTGGAAGCATAGGTTTGAATTTAGCAAGTCACTGAAATTAGATACAGGTATTTCTGAAGGTCGCCTAAAATGGAAAACTGTCTGTGGATAGTCCTTAGGTTTGAAGAAACGGTCAGGATGATGATGCTTGAAGAAGAAAGAGCTTTGACGCAACATTTGTCACTGGATGCAAGCACTGTGGTAGAAGGACAGGTTAATAGACTACAGTTGTTGAAATGGAAAAGGTGTTGTAGTAGTTTGGTATAAAGAATAGTTAGAAAAGCCACTCCTAGAAAGAAAACGAGACTTGAGAATAATAGGTTGAAGCAAATCTTACTATGAACATTTGTGCTTTGAAAAATGTACGGTAATAAGGAATATACAGCATATAAACTGATAGCAAAGTATATATAGTGAAAATGGAATATATTGTAGTATAATGAAGTATAACCAGTGAAGCAATGACGTGTAATATTATGATATCCCAGTAATTTCCACTAACTTGACTCATGTGTGATTGCTATGTACTATTTTATCGTCTCTATGCTACTTAACTATATTGCAATTCTGATCTGTGTTAATTCAGCCGACGCGAATCACAGAGTTGGAAGAATCATACGTATATATTACACGATTCTGATTCTTGTTGAGGTGTAGGATGATAATATAATGAAGTTTATCAGCGCCATGTTATGTGTGTGTATAAACAGGACAATATGTAAGGGTTTATGTATATAGGAAAGACATTAAAAGTTGATGCATTCCTTGGTCACATTACTCTAACCTATATTTATCCGTAATCGATTTTACTTGATATGTTACCTTTTTTTTTTTGCTAGATTTGTGTGTGTGTGTGTGTGTGTGTGTGTGTGTGTGTGTGTGTGTGTGTGTGTGTGTGTACGTTTATTTATTCATGTTTTATACCTTCAACCTGAGTACGTCATACAAACTCGTTTTTTTTTTTTTTTTTTTTCTACCATCAGAGGATTTTGCCAAGTTCAGGAGGAATTTTTTGAACTGGAGGGAATACAGAAACTTAGCACTGATTAATCCCCTAAATAGCATCAAAATCGTCTAAGGTAGCCAGAGGAATAAAACATGTCATTGGAGGGAAGTGGGTTGTGCCCTATACGATTTTCAGTTAGCTGTTTGAGTCCTTGAGTTGGTTTATTAATACTCCTAGGTTTTTTACTGATTATTGGTTTCATTTATTTTTCTACTGTTTTTTAATATGCTTTATGTGTTTTTAGTTATCTGTATTTTTTCGGTCTGGTTTCTTTGACAGGTGTTTTCTTAAAGTGTTGGAATGGGCAAAGAAGGTTTCAAATGGCAGACTGAAGACAGATCAATGGGGGAGAATTAAATGGAAGGAGGGAAGAGGCAGGAGGCAGAGGACAACTGCTTTACTAAATACTTAAAGCTGGAGGTAAGATTGATATAATTCCAGGTGGTATAATTGGTACACGTGTAAAATTAGTGGTAGGTGGGGGTGCTCATAATCCATTCACCTGATGTAATGTCTTCAGGTAACTCGATTCTGTGTAATGAGGTAAATAGTATCTTGTGACCGAGAAACTGTTTATTACGCTTGATGGGAGTCCTCTCCAGTAACCATATGGGGGCCTGGTGGTCTAGGGAGTTAAGGCGCACCAGCTTCTTGTGCGGATGAAGGGGGGAGGAGGTATTATCCATGTATTCCCTGCGTGTTACAGTAGACGGTTAAAAGAGCAATGAAATTGGGAGATACTGATGAATGACACAAGGAAGGGAGGTGGCTCGTGCTGTGGAAGACTTTATACGAAACAGTAAGTCATAGGTCCGTATTCTTGTCGGTTAAGGTTGCGCCCTAACACCTTTTCCTAAGCGATTTGTTTTGCTTATTACTCCTTACTGTGTTCTTCTGTGTCACCTAATTCATTCAAATACCAACATACTCGGCATAAATAACATACGAAATCATATTAGCCAGCCGTATCTAAAACTAAATTGCTAAGGAAGAGGTGCTAGGGAGCTTTCTTAACAGACGAGAAAAAGACTAAGTGTAGAGGTAACGAGTGGGTGTGAGACGCTGGTGTGGCACGCAGGAAAACCAGGATTGAGACAAGTGGAAGTGAAATTATTGAGGAGTGTGTATGGATAGGATAAGAAGTAGTATGGTTCGCGAAAGATGTGGAGTAGGGAAGGCTGTGTTAATAGGGTATATAATAGTGCTGAAGAGAGTGCTGAAATGGGCATCGTCTTGAGATTTCTTACATGCTTTCCTTATTTTCTGGACCCAGCCTCGCCTCTTTCTTAGATGGGAAGAAAGGTCAGGTTGATGATGGTGATGATGATGAATGATGATGATAGCGATGGTGATGATGATGATGATGATGACGATGATCATGATGATTGATGATAATGATGGTGATGATGATGATGACTGATGATGATTGATGATAATGATTGACGGTGATGATGATGATAATATATTCTTCACAAAATTATCTGCATTTTTATAGCACAACTCTTCAAGTAAGGCAAAAATATTTTCACAGATTAATTTATTTATTACGTGATATCAGAATTATGACGCTGTGGCGAGAGAGAGAGAGAGAGAGAGAGAGAGAGAGAGAGAGAGAGAGAGAGAGAGAGAGAGAGAGATTAAAGAGAAGCTTCCATGAGAGCGAGGAAGTTACGATAAAAATAACTGATAAAAATAGCTGAGTTTACTCTGAGCCCGTCACCTTGAAAATCCTTACCTAACCTTATTGAACTCCTTTATTCCAGTGACGTATTACTTTATTTTTATTCGTCTTACCTCGAGATACTTTACTCAGCTTCAGGATATAAATAAAAATTGTTAAGGGAAAATGGAGACTTTCTAACCTCGTCACGGATTTATTAGTTTATTTCATTATTTTATTATTTTATTTCTGTTACCTCCGGATATTTTATTCAGCTTAGGGAAATAAATAAGAATTCTTAAGGGGGAAATTGGAGTCTTTTCAATTTCGTCATTACGGATTATTTTTCCAGATTTAGCAGATTTGGCTGAAGGAGGCAAGAATAAATGAGAGAGAGAGAGAGAGAGAGAGAGAGGACAAGCAGATCAAAGGAAATAAATCACCTGAGTCAACACCTTTACCTGAATAACACTCCTTATTTTTTTACTTTACTCTTTGCTACTATCAGACGATTTTATTCAGCAGAGAGACCCTCCCAGGTAGTAAAAAGGTTAATGAAGGCTGTATATAAACCCTCTGTCCCTATCACAAATCCTGAGCTGAATAAAATCGTCTGGGGAGAGATTAAAACTGGGGTAGATAAAATGTCCTCAAGATGAAGGGGTTTATAAACTGCTTCTACCTTCTTCAGTGGTTAATTAAAATCGTCAGGAGGTAATGAGAATATAACAGGTATATTCATGGTGGGTAAGAAGGCTCCCTAGCACATCTACCTTAGCGATTTATTTTTGGACATTGCTAGTTAGTCTTTTTGTACGTTATTTATGCAGAGTCTAGCGATATAGGAAAGATTTATGGAACACAGACTAGGATAGTAAGGTGTTATAACAAAATAAATAACAAAATAAACAGCACGGGAAAAGGTGTTAGGGAGCTGCCTTAACCGACGAGAATACGGACCTAAGTCTTTTGCAACAACATGTGTCCCGTAACTGAATAAAATCGTTTCGCAGTAGTAGAGAGAAAAAAGACAATGATGATGATGATGATGAAGATGATGATGATGATGATGATGATGGCTGCAGTGAAGAGATTATGTTGTCTTTCTGTTGTCCGCTAAGCTGCCTAGAATCGTTTGTCTGTAGCAAGAACATAATGAAATAAGGCCTGTTCTCACCGCAGAGTTTAAAGACTTAGCTATACTTCCTCGGGTGTGTGTGTGTGTGTGTGTGTGTTGGAAATATTAGAGAGTCTTGTTTAATGTGCGGTAAGTGTAGTTGCTGTTCTCTCTTTTCACTAAAATTTTCTGAAGGTAGCTATAACAAAGACAGAACTGTTGTGAAAAAGGGTAAAATTTAAGGATCATCTTCGTGGGGCGTGTGCTTAAAATAGCCGCGAGTATAGTTTAATGAAGTGTACAGTGAGTGAAGTGAAGGGGGAAGGAAGAGGAACGGGAGAGAAAGACGAGGTTTGGAGAGGAAGGGCTGGAGACAGGAGGGGAGAGGGGAGGGGAGGGAAGGGAGGGGAGAGAGAAGACCAGGGAGAGGGAGGGAGGGAAAGAGACAGAAGGGAAGGCAAGAGGCACGACGGGAAGGGAGGTGATTGGACAGACAAACATCAGCGCTGGTGTCTTCCATCTGCGGTGATTTCCCTGGACGGCGTTCTGCTGGCGGTGTGGAGTGGGGTGAGTCAGAGAGGGAGCGAGGTTGGAGGAGGCGAGAGGAAGAAGTGGAGGGGAAGAGGAGGAGGGAGAGGGTGGAGAAAGAAAGAGGTGTAGGGGGAGGTTGCAAATGGGAATGAGATGGAGTGGGGAGATCTAGAGGGGCTGGTTATGTTTTGTAGGGTATGAGAGGATGGGGGACATAAAAGTAAGGGGGAGGGGCTAGTCATCCTGTGTGGGGAGAGATGGGGAGTGGGGGTGAGTGGAAGGGGTGGAGAAAGGTAGTCAAGCTTCGTGGGGTAGGATAGTGGGTGGTGGGGAGCATGGATGAGAGGGGAATTGAGTGGGACGAGACGGGGTGGAAGAGGTGGAGAGGGGTAAGGTCAGAGGTAGGGGGGTGCGAGGATGGATAACGAAGGAAGGTGGAAGAAAAAGGGAGAGGAAAGAAGGTGAAGCAAAGGAAAGGGAGGAGGTAATAGGAACCAAGGAGAAGAGAGAGGGAAATGGAAATGGGGTGAATGGAATGAGGAAGCAAGGGTATGAGGAGGGAGTCATGCTGGAAAGACAGGGGGAGTGGAGGAGGGAGGGCAGCGTGAGAGACTAACAAGGAAAGAGGAGGGTCAAGAGAGAGATTATAGGAGAGACAGACAGACGAGGGGGGGGGGAGAGGAGGGGGGAGCACAATTAAGGAGAGAGAGAGAGAGAGAGAGAGAGAGAGAGAGAGAGAGAGAGAAGATTGCAGGAATAGATAAGACAAAGGGAAAGTAGAGGAGGGGGAGAGACAAGAGGGAGGGAGAGTGCGAGAGGGGAGAGACATGGCAAAGGGAAGAAGAGGAAGGGGAGATAAGACATGAAGAAGAGAGGGGAGAGTGACAGACTAGACAAGGGGGAGGAGGGGGGAAGGGAGGGAGGGAAGGAGGGCCGGAGAGGAGGAGGGAGGGAGGGAGGGAGGACTGGAGGGAGACACAAGTTGGGGAGGAGGCGTGGGAGAGGTCAAGGAAGAAAATGGGAGGAGGATCGTCATTCACTGAAGGGGGAGAGGGGGAAGTCTGCTGTGAATAGTGGAGGGGAGTGTTGGTAGGAGGAGGGGAGCATGGAGGGAAAGGCAAGAGAGAGAGAGAGAGTAAAAATAACTGAGCGCAACTGAGAACAAATGAAGGTGTGTGTGTGTGTGTGTGTGTGTGAGAGAGAGAGAGAGAGAGAGAGAGAGAGAGAGAGAGAGAGAGGGTGTGTGGAATGCAGCAGGCAGTGGAAAATGGGGCGGGGGAGGGGGTGCGAGTGTGAGTCATGCTCCCGAGACTGTGGTGAGAGGTAGGGGGAGGGGGAGAGGGGGGGATGGAGGACAAGGGAGGGGGAACACATCTTACTTCGGGGTGGGGGTTGGGTGGGGGGACTGGAGAAGGAAAGGAATGCGAAGAAAGAGGGTGGGAGGGAAGTGTGTGTGGATGGGAAAGAGTCATGAATGCTTTTAATCCGTCTGCAACAATAAAAAAAAAAAGTTTCCATGTCAGTTTACGTTTTTCAGTGTTATTATTCGTATTATTTTCACTTTAATATTAACTTCAGTTGGGTTGTGAAGTGCTGTGGTAGGTGCGTGAGTAAAGGTACAAGATTAAACAAGCAGCCATGTACACAAATGTAAATCCAGGGAAGAGGTGTGTGCTAAAGGAAGTGGGCGGGGTGGTCGTCGGCGGGCAGAGAGTCACAGGATCCCCCCAGGCTCCGTAACAAAGTATGGATATTGACTGCTGCAACCGTCCTGCTTTGACAACAGTAAAAAAATTCACCAGCACTGACAACCACCAAAAAAAAAAATATATATATATATAAATTGAGTATAGACTAATATTTGTCCTGTTTTCTTCATGTATGTGTGTGTGTGTGTGTGTGTGTGTGTGTGTGTGTGTGTGTGTGTGTGTGTCTTATGTCTGCGTTTTTGTCTGTGTCCTTCTGTCACGCGATTACAGCTGAATGTTACATGTACACCTACACCCCTCGTAATCCGCGCTACACCCTCTATTCTACACCTATATAGAGAACCTAGACAAACCCTCCCTCTGGCACATACCCATAACCACCCAGAGTTGAAAATTAACCCTTACATGCTCAGGACTAGTCTAGTATGTCATTCCAGCTAATTCAGAAGCTTATATTCAGTTGCATGTGAACAGTTACTTGAACGAATAATTTTAAGTTTGCCGCCCCACCTTCCCACGAGACGATGAAATGTGGAAAACATTACGTCAAACAACTGCAGTCTTGTCAAATTGATCTGGGTTATTCTTATCTTTCAATGCAGAGTTGATATGATGTTTTATGATCCGTGAGAGGGACTGCAGTGAGGGAGAGAAAAGAGGAGAGGAAATAATGAGGAACGATGAGGAAAAGGGCTGAGTAAAGAAGGGAAAGAACTGGACACACACACACACACACACACACACACACACACACACACACACACACACACACACACACACACACACACACACACACACACACACACACACACACACACACACACACACACACACACACACACACACACACATTCCCATCCCCCCTTCTCTTGCAATATTTTCACACAAGTTCACATTTTCCATTAGGGTTAATTGGTTTCAGATTTAATTTCGTTGATTATTATGTGAAGTATATATTTAGCGCCGGAGATCACCATCACTGTCACTTTAATCAGTTTAAATGTGTTGTATAATCCACTTAGTGCGTGATGGGACGGCGGTGTTAAGTGTCGTGCAAAGTGCTGGTGTGGAACAATGGATATCTGGTGTAGGAATAACATATACTCTTTTGACTCTAACTTGGCCTAAAATTGCCTCCTTTCCGTCTTGAATGCTGAGTTATGCTGAGCTGTAATAATAGATGCCACGAGAATACGATGCTAATCACGAAGACCTGGTACAGAAAGGGTGTAGACTCGTAAAATAATGTTCTCCCCTGCTTCCTGAGCTACATAAAATAAGCTACAAAAGGACGAAAAGTTTGGCCAAGTCATTGTGAAAGACCAATAGTTTTAGTGTCAGATTACAGTGTGTTTAAACGATTTTTGTACGTAGATTATTTAAGGATTTCCATCAGTATTCATCGTCTTAGGTTGTTCAGCATCTTACCCTTATTTTTATTTTTTTCTGCATGTGGAATGATAACGATAATATTAGACTCCTTATTTAAACAATTTCTTTCTGTATTAATAAGAGTAATATCGGACAGCAGAATATAGTACTTTTATTTTCTATATAATTTCTTTCTTTTTTAATAAGGAGAATGTCGGACAGGAAAATATTTTAGCCTTGTTTATGCGATGTCTTCCTTTATTAATAGGACGAATGCTGGACAGTAGAATATATTAGTGTTGTTATTTATGCAAGATCTTTCTGTATTAATAGGATGAATATCGGACAGGAGAATATAAATCTGTAATATGTATATCTGTCGCTAAGGTGAAGGTTTTAATGCCTGCCCAGACGAGAAGGCGGACCTTGAATAGCTGATGGCAGGTTCGATCCCGTGTGTGGCAGGGAATAGTGTCCGGGGACCCGTATTGGTGGCTTCGTAGCACCTCTTCCTTAGCGACTCATTCTATATAATATTCTTTCACATTCTCTTGCATGTTATTTATGTCGCTTTAATATCGACATAGACTGCGTCAGTAAGGCATAAAAGGATACTAAGGTGTAATATGCAGAATAAATCGCTGAGACAGAGGGTTTACGAAACTTCCAAGGCCACTTAAAATACGATCATTTGTGCCAAAATGGTGTCTCTTGGTGGAGTGCTGGGCTTCAGGGAACGGACTTTTCGTTTAATGGATAGGGTTGGATACATCAATCATTGGTGACATTTTGTTTAGGTACAACGTAGGTACAAAACTTTAATTAGGTATAGTTGCTGTCCTTCCATTCGTTTGTGTTGTTAGAATATTACTCTCTCGTTTCATCATGCTTCATAGGATTATTTATTTCAGAGCATTGGTTGTTAGATCGGTGTAATGTATAGTGCTGTATGTCATGGAAGACTGCTTTTTATAACTGATACATTATTACCAGTACCTGTAGTTAATGAGGATTGCAAAGGTTTTATGTTAAGGAAGTATAGAGTCAAGGAGGAGGATAGGTATGAGTACTGTAGTTGCTTTAACACTTTCAGTACTGTGACTTTATGTTTTTGGTTATTCTTGCTGCCTCCGCCTAATTGGACTTAGTTTAGAAAAGGCCTCAGTGGTGGCGAAGTGGCTAGTCAGTCTTTTTTCTTTTCAGAATGATGATTTGTTTTTTTATTCTCACTTCCTCTTAATCAAGTTACTCAGCTTTGGAAGGGGTTGTCGATGGGGAGGGGATTACGGGAGGTGGGTGTTAACGCTCAGGCTCCTTTGTTTCTTTAGATCAGA
>NC_136974.1:29743188-29745688 GCF_032717465.1 Coenobita brevimanus
CACTATCAAACCTTCTCAAAATACTTCCAACTCTTTCCCAGCACATCCACATCAACACCGCAACGCTTCTTATGTTCCTCATTTGTCTGTCTGTCTCTCCATGCAACCCCACGTAATCCTCTTAAATAATTCTTTTTCACTCCTCTCACTCGTGCCTTGTGTCCTTGTTACAGAGTCCAAGCTTCACATCCATGCGTTAGAGAGAGATTTAGTACTGTGCAGTGTCTTCTTTCCTTCCATGCTCATTTCCTTGCTGCCATGCTCACTTCCCTATTCCTTATCACCGCACTTTCAACTTAATCTCTTCAGCACTGGGCATTATTCTTAAGCTGAGTCAATTGTATGGTAATTGCGAGAGATAATATAGAAAGGTCACCGTATTGAAGGAGTTGGGTTAATCATCATCATCATCATCATCATCATCATCATGAGAAAAGATTGGAAATACAAAGTGTGAGAGATATCAAGACTGCCAGGTATGTTGAAAAAGGTGAAAAAAAAAAAGGTAACGTTGAAAAAAGCCGATGACTGCCAAGATCAGTAATAATAGAAAGATAATGGAAATAAGTGGTAAGATTAGCAGTGCAGAAAGACGGGCAGGATAAAAGTTGCTCTGAAAATAATAAAACATAAGTGGAAAAAATCAAAGAAGGACGGAGTTGCCAAGATCAAAATTGCTAAAAAGAGAGACAAGGAAGGAATTGAGCCCTGCATAATCCCATAAACCCTGCCTTGATCCAGCTGTTGACAGTTTTCCTCTCCATTTACGCTCCCGGACCCGTACCCCTTCCCTCCCACACCCCCGTCATCCATTCATGCTGGCGCCTCAGTGCAGAAAATAACCGGGAACTTTTTAAGGGCTCACTGCGGTATATCTCCTCAAGTTTCCCCGAAGTAGTCTAGTTCGCTATCGATTGTACTTTGGTTTTCCGCGCTGTTGCTGTGAGATTTGTTGTTGTCGATATTTACTAATTTTCTCACAGTAGGCAAGTTCATACTATAGTTACCGTTATAACATAGGGGAAATATTTATATAGTATGCTGTGTAATGTTGAATGTTGCTAAAGTTGTATTAAGGAGAAAGAAAAATATATTCTCTCGATTCGTCAACTATTGCCTCAGGTGGGGAGTAGCGCGGCTCGGTGACTAGCCGCCCGGGCTGCCTGAACACGGGAACTTAGGCAACCCAGCAATACAACGAGTCTACACACAGCCTATCCAAGATGGCAGACAGGGAGTTTGAAGAGTTCCGCACATTTTTCGAGCAGTTACCGCAACACATCAAGGCTCCATCCAACTGCTACACGTGAGTATTAATCCCAAAGCTTTTCTTTTTTAAAATCCTGCTGAAAAATCGTTATATGCCCTATATGAAAGGAAAAATATGGCAGTTCTTTCTGCCATACCTATCCCTCTGTCATCTCACTTGAAATTCCCATCATAACAACATTGCAGTTTTCTTGCACTGCCGTCTCACTTTCACCTTGTAGCTTGGTCTGAACCTTTATTGTTTATTGTCAGAAGAGTACGAAGCTTACTTAATGATATCGTCCCGGTGAGAAGGTCAACACTGCCCCAGACATTGATCTTGGTCTTGGGAAGAGTATTCAAGCAGTATTTCTCATAACCTGTGCTTGTCGTATTTTTATATATGTTAGTATACTTTGGCGTTCCTTGTGTGTATTGAAAGTAAAGTATTTTTTGGGGTGATGTGCAGTGAAATGGTGCTTGTGAGATCCATATTGTTCGTCTTCGTTAACGTAAAAATAAACATTCTGCTTCATTTGTAGTTTAATCTTTTGTGATTGATGTGGAAAATTGGAAGTTAAATATTGGTAGGAAATGAGTGTGTAAGGAAATGTGAAATGGAAACAAACGAATATTGCATCAGGTGAAGAAATAACTATGTTGATTTGACGTTACTGAAAATTTTGTTGGAACGAAAAAGCGAGAGACAGAGAGTGAACATAACAGGTGTGCGAAATTGTAGATATGAAAGAGAGAGAGAGAGAGAGAGAGAGAGAGAGAGAGAGAGAGAGAGAGAGATTCACCTGAAACATGAATTAAGCCTAGTTTGAAAAGAGTAACATCTGCATCCACAAGTACCCGCGAGAAAAATGGAACAAGAAAGGGGGTTGGGGGAGGACTGGAAGACCGAGATAGAACGAGAGATAAAAATAGGAGAGACAGACAGAGGACGAGAGAGAGAAAGAGAGAGAGGGTGGAGGCTTCGTTTTCTGTGAGGCGGCCACGGTCCAGAGAAAACGGGTATGCACGTGTGTATGAGAGTGCGTATTGATTGCAAAAAAAAGGGAGGGTTGGGCAGAAATGGGTCGATTTTGGCCGTCTGGTTTGCCATGGAGGGGAGTGTAGGGCGGGAAAGTTTGAATGAAGGAAGATAAATGAAAAAAAGCGCTGAATTTTTGGTAAATGGATTTTATTTATTTTCTTCTTCTTTATTTTGTTTTTGTTGTCGGATTCAGTATTGTTCTTTTTTGTT